>NC_138155.1:12506900-12554400 GCF_964199315.1 Orbicella franksi | reverse complement strand
ACAGAAGGCCGTTTGCCCTGTGGCAATAATGTTGTGCTTGCTTTAGACAGCAAAAATCTTTAGCCACATCAATTTAGGGCTTCGACGTGCAATGGACTGGACATTTCTAGCTGCTGTTGGCGTCATTTGCTTTTAACTTTGATGTAGCTAAAGACTTAGGAAAAAAAAAATGTGTTGAAATCTGGATGTGCCATTCCGCGCTCGACAAAATTGAAGTACATCCAGGACATTGCTATTTGCGAGCAAAACATGGCCACGAGGAGAGAGAAGAACATGAGTTCAAGCGCTGATCGTGAGTAGAATTTCCTTGTTTTACCAATTTTAGGCGTTCTCGGCTTAGCTAAGTATCAGAACTGTCTGTGATTCGCTAGCGCGGAAGAAATTTATTTGCGTGGCTTCCGGACGATAATTGACGTAACGACAACATGTTGAGTGTTCGCTTACTGCTAACTATGGCCTAGTTTGTTTGAATTTCAAACGATTCTCGATATAGGAAGCTCTTGTTCAGTCCACTTAGGACGATGCAGGCCTTTAGAAAGCAATAGATTGGCCCTCCGCCGCGCTTTTGATATCTGTACGTTCGTGTTGATTTAGACTCCAATTTCATGTTAAAAGAGACAGGAGAGTTATTTGCTGCTATTTGAGCTACGATAAGCCTCGTGGAAAGCTAGCTCTAGGACAGAGTTGTAGCAAGATTATCAGTGACAAGTCAAATTCTATGGCTATGTGTTTACGAATCCGGTCAGATATTGAAATGAAATGTCACGTAACGGCTACTTTTTGGCTGAAATATAGAGGTAAATAACCGATTCCACTTCTTACCATGCTCCTGTTAGCGTGGCTGGCTAATTTAACCCACAGTAAAGACATAGTGAGGTCATTTAGGTGAAATCGCGGAGGTTAAGCCTGTGTAAATTAGTGCCGCAGCGAACCAAATGATCAATGTAAGCTCTAATTTAGCTTTGTTTGGCTCGTTCGACTCATTTGCAGCGACTTCAAAGGCTTGTATAGCCATGGTATGGACTCTATTAAGAGTACACGAGGTAGATAGCACTCTCGGTACGACATGGCCATATTTATGTACATTTTCTAACCGATTTTCCAAAAACATACCCGCTATTTTGGTGCAAAGTCTTTAATACGGTTTTCATAAATTCAGACATATATTGGCACAGAATGTCCTAAACTGCTCAGGGATATCCCTAGTTTGATTCTAAATGCTTTAGAAAAATCGACAGAAATTAGACACGCTCGGTTTTCGACCTTTCTGAGTCATGCAGCCTTGTACCCTTGAAATAATTATTTCAACGGAACAAGACTGGATGACCCAGAAAGGTCGAAAAATGAGCGTGTCTAATTACTGTCGATCTTTCTAAAACATCAGGAGTCAAACTAAGGTATTCCGTGATCATTTAGGACATTCTGTGCCAATATATGAAAACCGCGTTAAGACTTTGCACCAAAATAACGGGCAGGATTATGGAAAACAGTCAGATGTATAGATGCCACTATATTCAGTATCAACCCCCCTTAGCGGTCTGTACTAAAATGTCCCTGCCAAATGAACTATCCAAATAATAGTATTTGTTATATGTCAGCTTGTTTTGTAAATATTAGTGTGAAAACCAGCGTGAGTAAGAAACAGACTCTGAAATCTAATTTGTTTTGTGAATGGGTTTTGAGCAAATCAAGAATGTTGATTATCTCTTGAGTGACAACTACAACCAGCTAACCAATTTAGGCCGCTAAAACATGACTAGTTTATAACAAGCAAGAGTAGTTCTAACGTAAACTCCGTTGAGAGCTTATTCACCCATGTTGCAAATTATCTCGTTGTTGTGATTTACCACCTAACCGTGTGTTGACTCCAGTTTTGCCTAGGTTGAAGTTTTTTGTTCCATCCAGTTACATTGAAAACCTAAACAACATTCATTAAATTTACCAAATTTCTATACTAGTATTTTGTACATGTTTGCTTAGAATTTAGAAATTTATATAGTTTTGAACCAATTTGTAAAAGTTTCTTAACTAATTTAAAACTGTCTGATAGAATTGTCTATTAATCTCAATCTTATTCGTAATTCGTATTTCACTCTGCATGTATATTTGTATCGAGCACTCCAACGGTTGTGTGCATACACGTTTATTTTTCGTTTAATTTCGTTGTTGAAATATTGGGAATCGTAGTTTGAATATTTCAAGCCAAGACAGAATTTTTTTCCAGCAAAGAAGTTATTAAAACAACGGAAATTAGAATTTGACTAAATTCGCCAACAAATAATTTTCAGTCCATTGAATTTTTTTCCACTCACAAATCGTTGTTAGGCTAGAATATGCTAGAAAGTGGATCCGACATAAAGTTCTGTATTTAAAACTCTATCCTGCAGAAACGTCCCCTGTAGCAAATTTTAATGTTGTTCCCCTTCAGGCTGTTTAAAGGAAAAAAAAAAGAAGTAAAATGAAAATTCTTACCCTTAATGCGAATGTCAAAGTTCCCAAATCTATTGCACAGACCTCGGTACGGCGAGAAATCTGCCGGCGTAAATATCACTAGAAGAATGAATAACCCAATTGCTATCTTGTTCATTGTTTCGCCTTAACAAGGTCACGATTTAATTTCACTAATGAGCATTCATTTTCTGCACTGCTTTAGTTTGACTTACACCCTGATCGAAATTACGTAGCATGAATTATACACATCATTTGTCAAAGTAAAAACAGAAATTTGAATTAAATCTTCTATTGTATTTAGAGAACGTTTTGTTTTGTAAAAATAGCAGGAATTATTTATGACTTTGGCTTCGTTCAAAAGTTATGAAACCAACGCTGCTGGAACTAATTCTGAAGAATAGTCACAAACGGCGCACTTTATTGATGAATTTGTTAGAAACACTACATTCCGCTTAGACCTCCTCCGAAGATTGTCAGGTCCGTCAGATTTGCATTTCTCAAAAAAACAAATAAACAAAACCAAAAAACAAAACAAAACAAACCAAAAACAAACAAACAAACAAACAAAAAAACAAAAAACAAAGAAAAACTAATAAATATTGTGGAACATTTTTTGGGGTTAGTCTTGAGTCATTATTCACGAAATTTTGAAAGTAGGATTCTTTCAAATAAATTACATAAACTTGAATCGTTAAAATCTTGGAGTAGTTTACTCTTGCATTGGATGTAGTAACGCTTTGGTCAGGCATAAAGGATACAGTAAGGATACTCCAGATGAAACAGTGCAAACAAAACAAGAAGAAACTGCATACTTGTAGTCGTATACGAGAGTCAATGATGGGTTGGTTTACCTTCTAACCGGATGAGAATTGATTAAAGAGGAAAGGGGCACGAGAGCACGTGAAGAACGTCTACGAGAGTCACGCATACGACTGGAGTTGGACAAGAAAGTGGTGCGATTAATTTTAAGTGTTTTTAAGTCCTGGTCAAACGGCGTGACAACCGCCGCCAACTATCATGCACTGTCATCGACTATCACCATCATTCACTTTTAATTCCTTAATTGCCTAAAGCCACCACTTTTGTCTTGACCTTCACGCTGCTTGCTTTGAAAATAGACGCACGCCTGGCTTGCGTCACACCCTCCAGGGGCATGGGCCACCTACAAGAGTTCTCCAGAGGTCTCTGTCCTGGGCGTTCCTCTCGAGCTGACTGCAGCTCAGCCCCCAGTCTCCTGATGTCTGATTCATTTTTCCAACACCGCGAGTTCCGTGGTCGTCCACACTTCCTCTTGCTCTAAGGGTTCCGAGGCAGAGCTTGCCTCTTGATGCTGGTTAGGGGTTTGCGGAGTATGCGGCCTATCCATCTCCAACGTCTCTTCAAGATCTTGGCATCATCAGGCATCTGGTTGGTTCTTTGCCACAAATCACTGTTGGACGTCATTCGTCCCTGCAAATAAAATCTTCCAGGGTGGGGAAGTACAAAATCTGAACCACTCACGAAAATCTCGAATATTCTCGCTTGGGTGAGACACAGGGAACGCAAGACGAAATTTGGTCAGATTAGCATGCCACAAGAATTGACAGAGAGCGATCGGAAGAGAGAGTTTGGGGCGGGTTGCGGGCTCGGATTTTCTCTCCAACGGACGAACGTCAAGTTTCTGAGCTTTTGATGTTTGCAGTTTGTAGGTGTGTAATGTAGTAGAGGGATTAGTCATATGTCGTCTCAGTTGGAACAATGGCCGACACATTTTTTGTCGCAAGTTGGTAGTAGGTTGCCAGTCTCGACCGATTTCTCATTATGAGAATGAAACGAAAATTTTCTAGGAGCTTCTAGTGTGAAGTCTAGGCCAGACATTTACCAATTCTCAATTGCGGGTAAGCTTTTTTCTTTTTTTTTTTTTTTTTTTTTTTTTTTAAATCAGAACTAGTCAATAGAAATCATGCTATGTTCAAAACGTTTGTTTATCACACTCGCTTAATATGGATATTTTTTTGGTCGTTTGCGGGGAAACAAGGATCAGCCACCTTCACCGTACCCAACTATTTCATGCTAAGGGGCGCATAAGGCCTCAAGAACAAGGATCAGTATCGTGAATTATTTTTACGTGAACCTTTAGTTCGAGAGTAGCACTTTAAGAAAATGGGCGGGCCCCACCGTTTTAACGGTCAAACTCTGACTTGAAGGTGGGGCTTTTTCTTTGATTTGTCAGATGTTCGCGCGAGTTGATGGTGTGATTTTTACCGGTTTCTACCCTCTTTTATCACGATAAGTGCATACTTTTATGGCTTGCTTTGTTCCCTTTATATCTTAATGTTTTCTTGTTAATTTGTTTTTGTAGAGGGTATGTCATCCGTTTGTTAATTGGCCGATGTTCAGAATTTTTGGATCCTGGATCGGATACCATCTCATGCATTTTCAGTGAATTTTCGCTATGATAATCATGATCATTGCCTGTCTTGAGTTGTTATCTCAAACATAAATTTACTACTCTAGTTTACTCTTGGATGTTATTGTTCAATCATTTATGGCTAATTATTTTTGATGTTTTTGTTATTTTTAATTTTTTTCCCTTTTACATGGCCTTGCATTTACTGAGAACCCAGGAATGGACACTCGAAGCAAATACAAGTTACATCTGTCACCTAAGCACGAGGTGAAGAGAAATCTCTAACTGTCATGAGCTTGGACATTGATATTCGTATTGGCAATGTCTGAGGCAAATCATCAGTAGGCCATTTACATTAAAAACGTTCAAAGAAGTTGAGCATGACCAAATCGTGTTTATCACGTTGTCTACAAAATAGATACATACGGTACATTGGATTTGTAAGTTGCTATTTTGGAAGAGTCATGGCGTATGAATCCTTTTTGATTTAGAAAATACAGCGAGTGAAATTCGATTATTCAAGCTTTACACAAGTTTTTAGTGACAAAAAATTGCTTTGTTTCGAATTATTTAACTCTTTTCTTCGTAGGTTTCACTTCTTAGCTCTCGTGGCGTTAAACGATAAAATAACATCTGTCAACAAGCATTTTGTTGGCCAGTGATGCACCGATGTACTTCATGCACAACTTGAGATACCGTATGTATCTAAGAAAGAAAGTGGTGAAGTTAAGTTCAATTCCGGAAAGTTAAGATCGAATTCGAATATGTCAGAACTGGCAATAACGTTCCGTTCAGCCGTAGAGATTCCAAAACTGAGTTGTTCGGCACTGAAAATGGCGGTTTTCGATTACAAGACATCCACAGCTGTGACTTGGTCTGCGAAAAATTTAATGTGGATGTCTTTCGAGATTTCTTTGAGCATCGGAAACTAGCAAACCTTCTATAAGTCATATTTCCATATCACCTTCAGAACACGGAGGCGTTTGCAGCTCGCTTAGCAGAATGCATGTGAAACGCCTCCTGGAACACGCGAGGGTACACACAGTAAATTCGCAGGAAACGATAGCCATTTATTTACTTCTTTTAATATCCATTATCAACACATGTTAAAACTGCATGAGCCCACGTAAGCACAGTCGCAGTTGGAATCAGAAACGTTGGTGGTTATCGTAGGGATAAACCATGTCTTTATTTTTAATCCGTTATGCACGTCATGTCATCAGCACCTATAAACAATTTGTAATATATCAGGCAAAAACGACCGTATTTGACCACCTATGCAAACACCAAAAGAGGGTTAAAATAGACGCATAGCGGAGTATTTTTGACGAACTTCGAGGCCTTTGGAAATGTGGTCAAACACTGTCTTGATTCTTTGATTTACATTTTCGATCGACACCAAAATTTAGGAGCAAGCGGAGAAATAAAATCGTAAAAATCTATGCTAATCAAGATCAGATATGCAAAACCGTCACCTGTTAATTACAAAATTAGGCATTTACTTGTACTGACTATTCTAGTATTTTATTTGACATTTAACTAAAACGAAAGCTTTTGTAGACAAGCTAGATGACACATTTACTAAGACTATTTGTAGTTTTTCTTCGAAAGTCGTAAAACAACAAAACTAAAGTAGTCACTCCAGTGAACCAATTAAAACTCAAAGCCAAGACACGTAGCCGACTTAAAAGGCGGGAAAAGGTGTGCGAGCGTGTCATGCTTGGTTTTAGCTTTATTTCTGATTGGATGACAAAGTTCCGCGAGGTTTTTACTGCAGTAATTGCCTGCTGAGTAATATCTCTCTATGTGTTATTATTCGGGCTTCCCTAGGAAAGCCCGAGTCATAAAATGCAAGCGTTTTGGTCGCCAAAAGAGGGTCATGGTTCCAGGTGTTCCATGCGTAGACCATAAAAACTGGGGACGAGAAACGCGGCATTGCTCGCTCTTCGTGACAGAATGCGGTGTTTTGCGAAGAAAGTTTTGGCAAGAATCGCGCCTTATACGTTCATCACACATGCAAAGATGTCGATCGTTTTCAGAAAGGGTCGGTCCACGAATTATATTGCTTGAAAGCCAGCCAGGTAAGCAAAGTTCACGCTCAAAACGTTCTCGTGAGATAACAACTGAGCCGATTGCGGTATGAGTTCAATCTACGAAAACACTGGCAAAAAAATAGGCAGTCCCTTATAAATGAGAGTCTTTTTCATACTCCTGCCTTGATTCAATAAAAATATCTGGCTTGAATATTTCTTCATAAACTGCGTTAAGGCTCGCAAATTCTTGGAAGTTATCCGCAAAATACACAACTTGAAAGTTTATGCAAATTATGTGCAATGCAATTTAAGGTTACAGTATACCTTCAGATCGGCAATTTTCTTCAAATTTGGATTTTTGGTTCAAAGTAATGATCGAAGAGTAATCTCTAATTTCTGAAAACAAAATTGAAAAAAACTCAATATTGGCGGAGAAATGGAGGTTTTACGTTACGGCCGGAAGTAAAAGTTCCCTCTTGATTGACAGCCCTATAACGCGTACGCAATCAACCGAGACTACTTTCGCGGGAATATATGGATACCACGAATTGGCTGGCTATTCAGATCCAAGCATTTTTCGTATTAGATGTAATTCTATTAAGTTATAAGTAAACATGGGCCACGGAAAACATTGTTTACCACTTCGAAAAAGCGAAGAACGAATGAAAACACATCAATGAGTGAAGAAGCGAAAGTTGGCCTCGCGGATGAAGCTATAGCTATCGTTTCAAGCGGGCGAAAAGATCGAGTCAAGAGTACAGAAAGATTCTGTAAAAATTTGGGAACTCGACAGCTATAACAGCGATGTTTACATTGACTCTTTTGTTGAGTCCGATACTGATGAATCGCCCAACTCATTGAGATCCATTGGAATATTATCCATGCACATTTGCTCCGCCGCGCTTTCTTTTGTTCAGTTTGTTCTCGTCGCCCAGCCACTCTAGCGTTCGTATCCTTTTTCGTCTTCCCCATTTTGCCAGACCAGCTTCAAGAAAAACCGAGCTACAGAAAAATTATCTCTCCGCCTTGAGCGCATTGCGAAACACAAGGGTTTTTTCGAGATTCACGCGTAAATTTAACCGCGAGTTAATGGTAGTAAATTTTCCAAGCGCTGATTGGCTCAGTGATCTGAGAACCCAGTTCAAGGCGTTTGTGGGCGGAGTTTGTTTGCGAAGCAAGAGATTTTTCTTAGTGCTGTTTTCTCGAATAAATTTTTTCGCTTGAAGCAGACACTTTAAAGAGTTACAACTCAAAGGGGATTTGTTTGATTGCCCTCAAATTTGGACAGTAGCTAGATTAACATATAAAAAACAAAAACGTGTCTGCGAATTGTTTATTTCGACATATTTTTTCTCCGAGAGCAATTTTTGTACGCTCACTTCACATTTTTTAAATCCTATTTTGAAAATGTTCTGTAACTTTTTACTGCAATTGAATGTGGAAAAACGCAGACACGCTTTTTTTAGCGCTTTTTGTCCTGAAACCGAGGAAAAAAATAGATTGGCGAAAAACAAAATTCGCTTTGACTTGTAGCTTCCAAAAGGTGATTAGGACGTTCGCATTTAGTGGCCGTGAAAAAATCGGCACTTCATTTTATTTCAAAATTTTTGGTATGGTTTGATAGCCAGCTCTATAAGCTTTAATTTGATATAGGGGTTTAGGTATCTACATCTTAAACCGGACGCGCTACATCGCTTGGACGTGAGACACCCCTGAAGGTATACGGTAACCTTAAGCCTAGTCACAGGACTGTTGTTTTCGCAAAGGAGTTTATCGTGATTCGTTTTGGCTCTGTCGAAAGGGATTATCCGTTCTCCAAAGGAGATATGACTCTTGAAAAGGGTCTAAGATCGCCACACGGCAAAGATGTTCAGCTACACAATTTACTCGGATCGTCACGACAAGTAAACAAACTTCGTACAATTTCTGCTAGCATGTACAAAGTAATCGCCATAAGTTGTAAAAAGACCTCGAAATTTTTTTTGCAAACAACTTCTCCATCAATGCGTAGACAGCTGTGCTTCATTCTTGAATCAAAATGGTTTAAACTCAAAACTTTCGATAGGATGAGGAGGACACACTCAACGAAGCAACTTGAATAGTAAATATCTAAGCGGACCTCTTGTGCTAAAAAATCCTGATTCTTTAATTTCCTTTCATTGTGTCCAATACGCGTTTTCGTAAAGTACGATTTGATACTGTGGTACGAAGCCCGAGTAAACGCGCTTAGAGCGTCTAGTTAGGATAGTGAAATGCTTCGCTGGGAAGCGCTCCTGGAGCATCCCTCCTTGTTGAAACGTTTTTCAACTAAGAAGCTAATCTCTTGCAAATGACACTGGTTAAACTACTGGTAATGAACAGCTGTAAACGAATGAGGTACATGCCATGTCAGGTGTGTACCGCACTTGTTTTAGTGCGAGACTTTGTAAGATACTGCTATCGACAAATTCGACATAGACTTAATAGCACCCAATCACAGTGAGTATTTATGGTAAGGAGCGTTATTAGAAATGAAGTAAGACGAAAGCAAATTCGTCAAGAACAAACGGGCACTGGTATTGACACTTAAGCTTCCACCTAGGAGTACTTGGAAGAACCCACTTTGCATGAAGGACAAACTATATAACTTACATTTTCGTTTCCAGCGTTTAGTTCTTTGTAGAACTCGCTTGGGTTGAAAAACAAACTATTTTTTACATTTTGGCTTTTAGCAAAGCGTTCTTGTGCAACTCCTTTGGAGTGAAGAAGGAACTGTTATTTACACTCTGGCTTCCAACATGGATTTCAGTGTGGAACTCTCTCTGCTTCTTCTGGTGGTGGTTAAGGTCACTTGTCCTCGACCAGTGATTTCCTCTTGGCGACATAGGACCATGTTTTTAAAAGCTGCTTTCATCTTTCCGTTCAGACAAATATACAACCAAGGGTTTATGGCGCTGTTAGCCTGGCTGAACCAGTAGCAAATGTAGATAATTACATAAGGATCCCACATCGCCCCACGCCCGCTCACGCCGAAGCTCACACCTTCGTCCATCTGATAGACGTGCACTGGAAGCCAGCAGAGTGCAAACACCACAACAATAATGATGAGCATTCGGATGAATTTCTTCTTGGGGATTTCCTGTTCTCGTTGATTTTCACTTACGTTATGATCCACGGGCACTTCATGGAACCACAGTTTTCGAGCAACTTGGGTGTACAGAACTGAGATGACAGTGAGGGGCAGGAGGAAGCCGACAGCAAAAAAGTAAGCATAGAAGGGCAAAATTAGAGATTCCTCAATTCGACACTTGCCTCGGATGAGCTTGAAAGCAACTGGTACGATTGACATCAAGGCCATGGATGAGATCCAAATAATTGGCGTAATGATCTTAGGCTTCCTGAACCAAATGCTCCGCCGGAAAGGATGCACAACAGCAAAGTATCGATCAAATGCTATTACAGTAAGGCAGAAAATGGAGGCGATCGTCGAGACATAAACAGCATAGTAGAGAAACCTGCAGCTAAAAACCTGAAGAAACTCAGAGCTTCCAGAGACATAAAAGTGAGTAATGCTGACAGGCATCTGAAACACAACAACCATCAAGTCAGCCACCGCCATGTTAACAAACATGAAACTTGTCAGATTTCTTGTTCTTGGTTTCTTCCACACGGTGTAGATCAGCAGTGTGTTACCAACCAAAGCTACGAGCATTGTTATCGCATAAAGCACGATCAGAGACAGTACGATGGTATCATCGTCTGTCATGTTCTGTGAATTAAAACAAAACAAAAAATGTTTTCAAAGTGAAGGAACTTCTTAAAACTAAACGTTTTAAGGTCGAAAACACAAAAAAGTAATTTTTACGGTGGTTTTGAAATTTTGCGAGTATTTATTTGATCCCAGTGGTGGTGGATGTTTGCTATTCTCTTCGACACGGGTGGAGGGTGATGGTGGGAGGGGGTGGTTATTCACCTTCTTACCACAGGACCCTCGTTTCAATTCCGCTCGCCTCCTTGAAATATTGTTTACGATGTTAGCCTAATTAGCATAAGGCACCAGTTTCTTATCAAGCTACAAAGATATCATTTCTGAATATTGGAAGTGCATGACATGATTAGTAGTAAGTTGAACCGATGTATTAAATACGTTTTTGTTTGAGAAGGTTTTAAATAATTAATATTTTACAGAGTACTTTGGTTCATTAGAACATTTACCACCGAGATTTTCTGTAGTTTTTGAGAGCAAATACCTCCTTCAGTATCACAGCCAAGTAGTTAAACATTCACCAAACACTCGGTCTCGCAAGCTTTTTAAATGTTCCAGTACGTTTCATCTGAATATAATTCACTGTCTTTGGAAAGTCTATGCTAAGTAAAGAGATGTGAAGTGTGATGAAAGGCCTTTTAACGGGCTGCGACGAAAATGTTACAAATTATTTCGAATAACGAGACAGAAGCGCAGCTAATAGTACTGTTCTTGATCCAAACTCTGCCACGACTGATCAATAAACTAAAATTAAAGTGGAACTGTCATTAATTCGTAGATATGGAAGTAGCCACTGATTTCCCTTTCCCGGAGGCGTTTGAAACCGCCGCACAGATAAATGAATAGCTTAAAATAACGGAATTCAATGGTGCATTTTGCAAAAAAATTCAAACTTCTAATTGATAGATTTTCTTCATGTTTTCGCCAAACGTGGAAAATCGGTAGAGAAAATGATCCACCACAAGACAAATGGGGTCACCGAACGTTCAAGATCGTTAAATACCCAGGCAAAGCTATAGAAATGACCATCTTCCCTATCATTAACAAAGTGTATTGTCGTTTGTCTAACGATGTAGTCACTTGAGATGTAGATCGCGATGTTTCGACTGCTTACTGCTAGTCTTTTTCAGGTGATAAGGTCGACTGATTGCACGGTATCATTTATATCACACAGGTCGGTTGTGATTGGTGCATTTTGATCCTCCTATTGTTCCATTGTTCCGGCGAGTAGCTGTTCCCTCAGTGGTCCGCTGTTGTGCCGTTCTCCTGTTGTTGTGTTTCTTGATTGTGGGTATCCATGCTTCATGAATTTCAATTCCACTATCCCTATTGATGTTGTTAGGGTGAAGTCTGATGTGAATAGCTCCTTTGACCCTACGTGTGTACCAGTGAGGATCTCGATCAATAAACTTGACCTCATTCCAGATAGGATAGTGGCCGGTCTCGTGGGTGTGTTCAGAAACGGCGGAGGTCTGGGTACGGGCGAGTCGTATATCCCTGTCGTGTGTATTGATCCTCTCCTGCATAGATCTCCCTGTTTCCCCGATGTAGACTTTGCCGCACTCACAGGGAATCCTGTAGACAACACCATCTTGTTTAGCCGGATTGACGGTGTCCTTTGGTCGCACTAAGTGTGACCGAAGTGTCGTGTCGGACTTAAAGACGGTGCGAATGCCTTGTTGTTCTAGGCAGCGGCGGAGAGACTCCGAAACTCCTTGGACATAAGGTAAAACGGCGGTGGATTTAAATTCTGCGACAGGCTCTCATCTTGGGGTTGTTCGTGCCTTTGTGATCTTCTGTACAAAAGAGAAGGGATATCCGTTAGAAACAAGTACAGATGACAGATGTTTCTTCTCTTCAGCGATTACTGATGGTTTGGTCACGAGACGTTTAGCCCGGTCGCACAGACACTTCACAATACCGCGCTTTACTGACTGAGGGGTGGTGTGAATCATACGCTAGGTACTGATCAGTATCTGTTGGTTTCCTGTAGACACTGGTGGTAAGGCGGCCAACAGGTTCTTTGTAAACTGACGTGTCGAGAAAGGCGATCTTGTTGTTGTTCTCGATCTCCATGGTGAAACGGATTGATGGTTGTTGACTGTTCAGGTGTTGCAGGAAGACGTCAACTCTATCCCGATCCAGGATGGTGAAAGTATCATCTACGTAGCGTTTCCAGATCTTAGGCTTGCAAGGTGCAAACTCTATTGCTTGTTCTTCAAATATCTCCATCTAGAGATTAGCAATAACCGCGGATACAGGGCTCCCCATGGCTGCGCCGTCTCGTTGTTCGTAAATCGATCCGTTGTACTGGAAGTACGTAGATCTTAATACGAAATCCAAGAGGTGCGCGATTTGAACTGGTGTAAGTGTCGTGCGGTCAGCCAGGCCTGCGTCGTTCTCCATTTTTTTGTAGCGCGGCTTGCACGGCGTCCTCGATCGGTACGATGGTAAACAGTGACTCTACGTCGAAAGATACCATGATCTCGTGGTCCTGGATCGCTTCACTGGCGATGGTGGAGGCGAAGTCAGACGAGTTCTTCACTGTGAAGCTCGAGTTACCTGCCAGGGGAGATAATACGTCAGCCAAGAAAGCAGACAGGTCGTATGCAAAGGTGTTGACACACGACGCAATTGGCCTAAGCGGTGTGTCGGCCTTGTGGATCTTCGGCAAACCATAGATTCTAGGTGGTTGTTTGTGTCGGGATCTGATCTTATTATAAACCGCCTCCGATATGTGCCCACTTCGTTTCAGGGTTAGCAGCTTCTCAGATAGCTTCAGGGTCAAGCGGTCTGTCGGATCTTTGTAGAGCAGCTGGTGCGGTCCGGAATGAATTAGCGCTCATATTTTTGCGTGGTATTTGTCAGCGTCCAGGATTACGCTGGCGCGACCTTGATCGGCCGCAAGGACGGTGATGGAGTTGTCCTCTTTTAGGCCTTTAAGGGCCTCCTGCTGTTCCTTCGTGATGTTGGGCGTGGGTGGTTGTGCCTGTTGAAGGATGGTGTTGACGGATCTCCTGACTGTGTCTGCTCGCTCCGCATCTAGTGGCCTGACTGCTGACTCAATCTTGGCGATGATCTCGGTGGCTGGGACGCTCGTAGGAATCACGGCGAAATTTAGACCCTGAAACGGAGTGGGCACATATCGGAGGCGTTTTATAATAAGATCAGACCCCGACACAAACAACCACCTAGAATCTATGGTTTGCCGAAGATCCACAAGGCCGACACACCGCTTAGGCCAATTGCGTCGTGTGTCAACACCTTTGCATACGACCTGTCTGCTTTCTTGGCTAACGTATTATCTCCCCTGGCAGGTAACTCGAGCTTCGCAGTGAAGAACTCGACTGACTTCGCCTCCACCATCGCCAGTGAAGCGATCCAGGACCACGAGATCATGGTATCTTTCGACGTAGAGTCACTGTTTACCATCGTACCGATCGAGGACGCCGTGCAAGCCGCGCTACAAAAAAATGGAGAACGACGCAGGCCTGGCTGACCGCACGACACTTACACCAGTTCAAATCGCGCACCTCTTGGATTTCGTATTAAGATCTACGTACTTCCAGTACAACGGATCGATTTACGAACAACGAGACGGCGCAGCCATGGGGAGCCCTGTATCCGCGGTTATTGCTAATCTCTAGATGGAGATATTTGAAGAACAAGCAATAGAGTTTGCACCTTGCAAGCCTAAGATCTGGAAACGCTACGTAGATGATACTTTCACCATCCTGGATCGGGATAGAGTTGACGTCTTCCTGCAACACCTGAACAGTCAACAACCATCAATCCGTTTCACCATGGAGATCGAGAACAACAACAAGATCGCCTTTCTCGACACGTCAGTTTACAAAGAACCTGTTGGCCGCCTTACCACCAGTGTCTACAGGAAACCAACAGATACTGATCAGTACCTAGCGTATGATTCACACCACCCCTCAGTCAGTAAAGCGCGGTATTGTGAAGTGTCTGTGCGACCGGGCTAAACGTCTCGTGACCAAACCATCAGTAATCGCTGAAGAGAAGAAACATCTGTCATCTGTACTTGTTTCTAACGGATATCCCTCCTCTTTTGTACAGAAGATCACAAAGGCACGAACAACCCCAAGATGAGAGCCTGTCGCAGAATTTAAATCCACCGCCGTTTTACCTTATGTCCAAGGAGTTTCGGAGTCTCTCCGCCGCTGCCTAGAACAACAAGGCATTCGCACCGTCTTTAAGTCCGACACGACACTTCGGTCACACTTAGTGCGACCAAAGGACACCGTCAATCCGGCTAAACAAGATGGTGTTGTCTACAGGATTCCCTGTGAGTGCGGCAAAGTCTACATCGGGGAAACAGGGAGATCTATGCAGGAGAGGATCAATACACACGACAGGGATATACGACTCGCCCGTACCCAGACCTCCGCCGTTTCTGAACACACCCACGAGACCGGCCACTATCCTATCTGGAATGAGGTCAAGTTTATTGATCGAGATCCTCACTGGTACACACGTAGGGTCAAGGGAGCTATTCACATCAGACTTCACCCTAGCAACATCAATAGGGATAGTGGAATTGAAATTCATGAAGCATGGATACCCACAATCAAGAAACACAACAACAGGAGAACGGTACAACAGCGGACCACTGAGGGAACAGCTACTCGCCGGAACAATGGAACAATAGGAGGATCAAAATGCACCAATCACAGCCGATCTTTGTGATATTAATGATACCGTGCAATCAGTCGACCTTATCGCCTGAAGAAGACTAGAAGTAAGCAGTCGAAACATCGCGATCTACATCTCAAGTGACTACATCGTGAGACAACCGATAATACACTTTACTATTGCATCTACTACGATGAATAACAACCTTTTCCTCGAAATTGCCCTATGATTGTTTATATTATTACTCAGCGCGCGCATCGATGCATGACGGGGCGTGTGAATTTGCGCGTGCAGTAAGGATGCGCAGAAACAATTGGCGCGAAGGTATCATGGTAGGTGGATTTTTACGAAAAATGCGAAAGTCTCTTTTTTTTTTGTTTTGTTTTGTTTGTTTGTTTGTTTGTTTGTTTTTTTTGCTTTTCAAATGGAGAAGCCTGAGATAAATATTTTGCAAAAAGAATGGGGAAAAAAAGCTTTTTTTTACTTTTAAGGTAAAGGGAAATCTCATGAACCCATTACGGCGCCCTCTAATTAAAATTCACCGCCAGTTGTCACGTGTAAAGTGACACGCGAACTGTCCTCGATTTGGTTGTTTCATCCCAAGTTAGCTTTCGTTCTTGTCAAATTTTCTTTGTGTTAGGACGAAAACGCAAGAAAACTTCTTGCCCATTTTC
Source organism: Orbicella franksi (assembly GCF_964199315.1). Taxonomy (NCBI): domain Eukaryota; kingdom Metazoa; phylum Cnidaria; class Anthozoa; order Scleractinia; family Merulinidae; genus Orbicella; species Orbicella franksi. Next base: position 12,538,449 of record NC_138155.1, on the reverse strand, counting down.
GTCTTCGTAGAAGCCGAAGAGGCCAAAATCTGGTAGAACAAGATCTTTGGCTCTGAGCGACCGTGGGTCGCAGCCCGTGGAGGGGGGGGGGGGGTGGGTGCTACTTTGGGAATTTCTGGCTTGGGATGTGCCGCTGGGACCCTGGAACCCTTAGCCTATAGGCAGAGCTAGTTCAGCTGAATTTTGCTACCATATACTAGAGTAAACTCCCTAAATCCCCCCATCTATCGACACTGTTGAGGCTGATTTGCGTAAATTTAAACTTGCCGATTTGCTGATTTTTTTTTTTATATTTTCTAGCGGCAATTCCTGGTTTCCTTAGTCTAGATAGAATCTTCAACCAACTAGTCAGTTTTTTGAAAAATTAAACCCTATCCTAGACCCAAACGCTCTGATTTATATACCCTATCCTAAAGTAAACTGCTTGAAAACCATACCCTTCAAAGCGGCACATACCTATATAGCCCATATATGGCTGTGCCCCCCCCCCCCCCCGGGGGAGTCGCACTGTCCGCAGTGTAACCAAGAAGAGTGGTTGAAGGAACTCGAGGACGCTAGTCCCTCCAATGAAGCTGAAGGACAAACTACAACAAGTCCTAGTCGCACGAAGTTCCTGGAGAACGGACGCGATTCCGAAACTTCAACAAGGAGAGAGGAGTCAAGCGCAGATATAGATGTAGACGATGTGGATCTCGAGATTTCCTCTTTTTGGCTTCACGAGGCATGGTTTCAAAAAATGTCTGGAGAACGAAGAAGCCTAACCTTGAGCAACATAATACCAATGTCGCCGATCGACGGCACTTACAATACAAACCTGTATAAAGCTCCTAGTCGTTTGTTGCTTCTCGAACGATTTCACTGCGACGGGTTTCCGCGCCAGAACTGTAGACATCTGTTTATTTCAAGTTGTCATAACCATTGTTGTAGCAAACTGACCCATGCCGACATCTGTCAGTGTAGAGGGGATGTTTAACAGCTAATCATACCTTCTTCGAAAAAGAGTGTCGGGCTTTGTGTAATTTCGATTCCGCTTCAAAGTTATGGCCTCTTTAGTAGAAGGAAACGTCCGCATTGAGAATATCAAACTTTAAGGGTGTAGAAAAAAACCCAACCCATATCTGAAAAATCGCCGACACCCGATGTTAATTGCACCGCTCCGATAATTCACGTGCGAAAGTGAACCACTTTAAGCCAAACCGTGGTTCTAGGTATTTCTTTTGATATCACTGCGACAATAGCTTCTTAGAAAATTTAAGAGAAATGATTGTATTCTATAACTATTAAGTTTTCAGAAAATGTATAGGTTGATGTGCTTTTCTTTCAAAGCGCCAGCGTAAGAGCGCGATTTCCAAACACTGTCAATCCACCTACCATGATACTTTAATATGTCAGTTGAAGACAGCTGTTTTTGTATTCCGGCAAAAAACCTCTCCTTTACTGACCGTGGTCACCTAAAGCAAACTGCTGTTACTGTTTGCTGTTATTATTTCATCATTCTTTTGGCTATATTCACTACCCTTAAAGTATACTAGTAACACATTTCAAGCTAGAGTGGTTACATATAATAGCCGAGGTTATAACCTCTTGTTATCTGTGTTTACATAGTTGAGAATGATCCAGATGTTTTCGGTATCACGTTCTTGTAGTTGAACCGTGAAGCATTCCTTTAGGTCAGACATGAAACACGAATTAATCGTTTCCTAACTAAACTGGGGCTATTCCTGAAAACGTCAAGTCTAGTTCGTGTACTTCTTAACAACCTTTTAACAACCTTTTAACAACCTCGCTAAGAATTCAGTTAAAAGTGCCGAAAACCGCCGGTTGGCAATTATTTGTACCTGACTCTCTTACATCCAAAACATTCAAGTAATGTAGCATGCTTCATGATTCTTAATACGGCAGCTCACAAGGGTCACCAACCATTTTAATTTTTTTAATGTTTGTGTTTGTTTTTTCTTTTAAGTTTTGTTTTCATTTTTGTTTTTTGGGTCCCTTCTAATATTTTCCCTTCGCCAAAAGGAGCTCACATGCAATATGTCTACATTTGTCGAGTTTATATCACACTCAAACACGAAAACCTCACACAATAAAACACAGAACACGCAAACAACAAAACGATCATCGTAGAGTGTGAAAATAATTCCTTCGTTGCTTTCGAAACCAGTGGAAGTTCAGGGCCGTAGGCAGACTTTCAACACAAATAAGGCTACTCTTGCGGGCTCCTTGAAATAATTAGTTCGCTTTAAGAGCATAAGATTACATTCGTTTGCGTGAGGCTTGAGAGCTCTGAAAATGATATGTTTTATTTATACAACGACCTTTCAACAGCTTCTTACAAGTTAACGAACTATTCACACAATATTAAAACCCAAAGAGTAAGAAGAAAAAGAAGATGAAGAAAAAATCCTTGACTTTACTTGCAATCTTTGTGACCTTTGTACTTGCTATATTCTTCTCCTGAGACAAGTGAACAAGCAATAAAGTAGTAGTAGAGATTATAGTAATCGATGTGTGATTACGCTTGACGAGCAAAACACAACGGTCAGGTCATGGATACTGCCAGCAAAGCATGATCGATGGTCTACACTCCCTTAACCTTTTGCATTTTTGTTTTCGTTCTTGTTTTTAATTTTTGTTTGCGTTTTATTCTTTTTTTGAACAGAAAAAAAAAAAAAAAAAAAAAAAAAAAAAACGAAGACGACAATGAAAAACAAAGACAAAAAAACAAGACAAAACAAAACTTTAAGAAACGAAAAAAGAAGTAAAAACAAAAACAAAACAAAAGTTAAAGAACAAGAAAACAAAAACGAAAACAAAAATTAAAAAAAACAAAAAAAACAAGCAGGTCTTAGAAACAATTGATCTTGCTTGCTGGTTATCTCAAAGCTATTCGTAGCTGTTTACATAGTTCAGATGCTTTAGCTGCGAACCTTTCAGATAATTTAAATTCCCTGGTGTAACCTGCCGATAACGCATTGTTTTTAGATAAAATACTATTTGCTAATTAGATCAGAAGAGAAATGGATGTCAGAGAAGACCCGATGAGTGCGTGTAACTAACAATATGCAAATTATCATTTTTAACCGCCATTAGTTATTGTTCAATCAGCGACTTCGTCGCTCAAAGATCTGTCTCTCGTTTCGCTCGAGGGCGATGACTAATTAAGCGAAGGCCGACTGGTAGCAAGTCTACATAACGGCATAAACATAACGCCATAAGAAGGACGTCACCTCGTTATGTTTGTAGTGTGAACATGTTCACATTTCGACATATTAGCAACAAAACAGCATGAACAAAACAACATAACGATATTTTCATTATGCCTTTATATGTCGATGTTCGTATTACCGACATAAAGCGAATACGCAGTTATGTCGCTAGTGTGAAGTAGGCCTAACACCAGTGCAAATATTACCTACTAATGTTCAAATTCAGTATGTCCTCCGGTTACAAATGAGTAGGTGACTCATTCGCAGGCAAAACCCCTTTCATTATGCCGTGGATATAGACATATCCACGAGTAAAAACTGACACCAACAAATGGTATATTTCAGTATTAGCGGAATCCTTAGTTTAACCATGCATCTAAACTATTCAATTTGGGCAAATCTATTGTTCAGCCGTTGTCAACGGTCCCCGTAGTTAACATGCCAATTTTGATATATTAAAATTGCAACTTATACAAAAATGATGGCGACGGAGAGTTTGTTTTTTCCTTCCTGAACAACCCGAAGCTACAAAACCTTTGTATTCATCTCTACACTATATGACAGAACCTGTTTAAACCAAGCTTTACACAGAGAAACGCACACATCCTCGATATTAGCTGATATTCTCCGCCCGCGCCTCAAAGGGATTGCGGTGAGAACATTTCCCATTAACGAATATATCTTGAGCAGATAAAAGCTTTTATACAACCCATCGGCTAAATATCCTGCTCTAACAGATTAAGATTAAGATAACAGACAATAATATATTTGTTTTCTGACCTCGCGCGTCTGGCGGCCTATGCACACCGTTTTGATTCGAGTGTAATATGAAGCCATCACTCGAATAATCAGTGAATAATGAAACGTTTACTATTGAGAACTGATTCAAGACATGCTCAAAACAATTTCCTGTATCACTTTGATACCACACATCATGAGGCGCCAGACATTCATTTCGCGGCAAATCAAAATAACGTACCCAGCAACGAAAAGTTTTTTTAAAGGAGCTACGTCACGGTTTCTCATCTTGAGAAGTTTAGCCTAAATATTTTCATGTTGGTCGTTTGCAATCCGTGTTCATCTTCTCCATTATGACCATCCTGTTTCTTTATGGTAAATTATTATCTCTTTGGTGTTTCAGTAAACTACAATTTTCTGTTTTCTTTCACCTTAAAGATAATTTTGTAAGTGGTCAAAATAACACAAAATGCCGAGACTGAGCCCCTTAAGTTTCTGGAAATCCCATGCAAAATACTAACGGCAGAGGTTGGATTTTGTATGTCATTCCAAGTGACCGATCTCCTAGAACTTATCATGCTTAGAATGTAGCTGCACTGTAGCCAACGAAAAACAGCTCTCCATCACCAACTTTAGCTAAGCGAGGTCATAAGTGTAAAAAGAAAGAAAAAAGAAAATAAATCTCTATACAGTAAGTACCTCAGCTTAGTGTTTGTAGATCAGAATTCTGGGTTCTAATAAAGCAGAAAACGAGTTGTTGTCACTCCAGGTTGTTTAGTGTAATTTTAGTTAGCTCTAATTAGCCCGACCTGTCATGACTGTCGGATCATATGCAGGTGGCCATGATAAGAGTATTAAGTGGCAGTCCCGCTAAAAGCGGTCCACTCGACTTCGGGACCAAAAATCGTTTTCCTTCATTTTTTGTCAGTGAAAAGGGTTTGACACACATATATAAAAAAGCAATTTATTATTTTCCAATTCCTTCTTTTTGCTTTGCTACGAGCCAAAATTGAATTTTGGCCAAACTGAGGTTGCCGACCGTGATCAGAAAGGTAAAATTCACCGATTTTGTGAAGCATGCTACGTCGCCTAAAATGCAGCTCACGGAAATTCGTTTTCATGCGAATTTTAAGGTACATTCATTACTTTGCCTGACGAAATATGGAAACTTTTCGAAAAATTCGAAGCTTACCAGCGAGGCTGGAAGATACCCTACTCCGAGGCCTTTGATCACCTACTAAAATTTAGCCAAATTTGACGGGGAAAATCTCAAAAGTTGGGTCTAAATGAAGCCTAAAAAGCACACCACAGTAAATTTCATACCTTAATAAACCATTCTATAAGTTCAAACCGGCGGGTATCTCATTGGATTGCACGCGAGAACAGATTAAAATCTGCCACAGTCAGTATGTTTACATAGCTATCGCTCGTGTCAAAGCTCATTTGCATAACCCTAGCACCCGGTGAAAATAAATCTTCTTCCCTTCAGGTTCGTTTGTTGAACTTCTGAGTAGTGGCAAATAGCTTCCCTTAATACTTGTGTACACTCTACATCCAGTTTTGAGGTGAAGGTTGCGTTAAAGTTGATCAATTCTCAAGACTTGCGCGACTCCAAAAGTAAATAATGGCGCCGGTCTGCAGAAATTAACCGTGGCCGTCGTCCTGACCCTTCAATAAGTTCTGCCGCAGAGGTAGCACTAGGAGAAGAAGAAAATCGTAAGTTTTCATATACCGTTTAAGGGCAACTGAATCCTGTACTAGTGCCAAGACTACTGGGAGCTTGAGGGCTATATGCCCGAATTTGAAAAACAACAACGAACACTTGCCGGTTGCATCGCTGGGAAATGAACCTGAATGAACAGGACACGCTTGAATGGAACTATGGTTTGCGATGAATGATGGGCTTTACTTCTGTTTTATGCTTGATGCTTGTCTTTTAGTGTCTTACACAGCGCATACAGTAAACTTCAGGATCTGTTTATCGGGCCGGTTATACAACGAAAGCTGCACCGGCTTCGTCAAAATGTCACACAAGTTGTAACCTGACCAATTATCCAGGTATCTGCATATGAGGCCCCAAAGGGTAGGGTTTTTCAGTCGTTTGGGTCATAAAAAGGGTATCCATTTTGGCCATTTTGGTTATAAATTGGGTATGGTGTTAGCCCTCTAGTCTTGAATTGGGTATTTTCCTAAGCAGAAGCTACTTTTTCATCATTATCAATAAGACCTTCAACAAAAGCCCCTCATAACGTATGTTTAGGGCAACTGTGTCAGCCGCAACGGTCATAAATAGGCTATCGAATTTTTGGTCAGGTCATAAATAGGGTAGCAAAAAACGCAGATTTTGGTCATAAAGAGGGTAAGGGTTTTGGGAAGTGGGCCGCACACCCCCACTCAACTTTTCTGGAAGTACCCCCCCCCCCCCCCCCTGGGCCAATTACCAGGGGCCGAGGGCAAACTCCTACCCCGCGCGCGCCGATCATTAGATTTGGCAAGATTTTCTCATTTCAATATTGATAATGAAAAAGCCACCCATTAATTTTTTGGACTAGTGCAATCTTTTCAGTATGACCGAACGACGACAATCATTGGACCTTTTCAATTTTTATCTACCTTTCCTCGGAAAAATGTAAGGAGTTGCTAATACACGAGGGTGGAGGAAGCAGACATGGACCTAAAATTCACTTTTCCTTTCCCGTTATCAGCCGTTCGTTTTTCACAGAAACCACAATGGAAGAAAATCAAAAGATGGCACCAAGAAACCTTCCAAAAACCGTCCATATTGTAGCGCGTGCAGATGTTGAGAGGCAGATTTCTCACTTTTTGTTTATAGGACTACTACCCTTCCCATTTTTTCAGACGACACCAGAATTATTGGCCATAAAAATAGTTTGTCTTTGATTTCTCCGCCTGGCGAAACATGTGTTTAAGTAATGGGACATGCACTCTTACTGGTATGGGACTCAAGCGTTGGTGCCCGGAGAGTACTCCCTTATATGGGCTATGTAAGTATGGGCGGTCCCAAAGGGTCTGGTTTTTCAGCCGATTTGGTCATTAATGGGGTATAATTGTCAACTTGTTTCAAATGCAGTAGGGACGTCGGAGCCGGGGGAGATGGGAGGGGGCTTTATTCACCCCAATTTCAAGCCAAAATTACTTGAAATAATAATGTTACAAATATCTCCAGACCCCCTACAAGTAAGCGCCTATGGCGCTCGCTTGTAAGCCCCCCCCCCCCCCCCCACCCCCCAATTCAAAATACGCTCCTCCATCCCTGAGCAGGAGCCCTTGATTTTAAACGATAAGCTCCGACCATGGGATTCAAAACCAGAGAGCGAAAGTCTTCTTTAATGAACTTGTAAGCTAAAGGACATGGATAAAGAGTGTTATAAATAGATTCAGTAGCTCGTCAATCTCAGTGTAGCGTCAAGTCACAGTGTAACTGTCACCAAACCTTTTCTGTTGTAAAAAAAAAATACGGCCAGTGGTGTTTGCTGAACTACGGGCGAAAGGGTTCAATTGCATCTTTTGTTTTATTGCTGCTAGGTCCTATTCAGTGATGGTTATGAATATAAGTCTGCATTAACACTACTTTTAATTCACATATGTTAATGCTCGCTATACATTATATATGTAGAAATGTTCTCAAATATGTATTTTCTTCGGGCCATTATGATTTTTACAGACAGCATGAGGATGTAACACTGACGTATGCCGGATGCGATATAACACCTTAAATAAAAAAAGCCTATCGCATTTTAAGACAATTACGTTCAAAGTCCACACCGTCACTTGAGTCCCATACCAGTAAGAGTGCATGTCCCATTACTTAAATATCTGCTTCGCGAGGCGGAGAAATCAAAGACAAACTATTTTTATGGCCAATAATTCTGGTATCGTCAGAAAAAATGGGAAGGGTAGTAGTCCTATAAACAAAAAGTGAGAAATCTGCCTCTCAACATCTGCACGGGCTTCGATATGGACGGTTTTTGGAAGGTTTCTTGGTGCCATCTTTTGATTTTCTTCCATTGTGGTTTCTATGAAAAACGAACGGCTGATAACGGGAAAGGAAAAGTGAATTTTAGGTCCATGTCTGCTTCCTCCGCCCTCGTGTATTAGCAACTCCTTACATTTTTCCGAGGAAAGGTAGATAAAAATTGAAAAGGTCCAATGATTGTCGTCGTTCGGTCATACTGAAAAGATTGCACTAGTCCAAAAAATTAATGGGTGGCTTTTTCATTATCAATATTGAAATGAGAAAATCTTGCCAAATCTAATGATCGGCGCGCGCGGGGTAGGAGTTTGCCCTCGGCCCCTGGTAATTGGCCCAGGGGGGGGGGGGGGGTACTTCCAGAAAAGTTGAGTGGGGGTGTGCGGCCCACTTCCCAAAACCCTTACCCTCTTTATGACCAAAATCTGCGTTTTTTTGCTACCCTATTTATGACCCGACCAAAAATTCGATAGCCTATTTATGACCGTTGCGGCTGACACAGTTGCCCTAAACATACGTTATGAGGGGCTTTTGTTGAAGGTCTTATTGATAATGATGAAAAAGTAGCTTCTGCTTAGGAAAATACCCAATTCAAGACTAGAGGGCTAACACCATACCCAATTTATAACCAAAATGGCCAAAATGGATACCCTTTTTATGACCCAAACGACTGAAAAACCCTACCCTTTGGGGCCTCACATGCAGATACCTGGATAATTGGTCAGGTTACAACTTGTGTGACATTTTGACGAAGCCGGTGCAGCTTTCGTTGTATAACCGGCCCGATAAACAGATCCTGAAGTTTACTGTATGCGCTGTGTAAGACACTAAAAGACAAGCATCAAGCATAAAACAGAAGTAAAGCCCATCATTCATCGCAAACCATAGTTCCATTCAAGCGTGTCCTGTTCATTCAGGTTCATTTCCCAGCGATGCAACCGGCAAGTGTTCGTTGTTGTTTTTCAAATTCGGGCATATAGCCCTCAAGCTCCCAGTAGTCTTGGCACTAGTACAGGATTCAGTTGCCCTTAAACGGTATATGAAAACTTACGATTTTCTTCTTCTCCTAGTGCTACCTCTGCGGCAGAACTTATTGAAGGGTCAGGACGACGGCCACGGTTAATTTCTGCAGACCGGCGCCATTATTTACTTTTGGAGTCGCGCAAGTCTTGAGAATTGATCAACTTTAACGCAACCTTCACCTCAAAACTGGATGTAGAGTGTACACAAGTATTAAGGGAAGCTATTTGCCACTACTCAGAAGTTCAACAAACGAACCTGAAGGGAAGAAGATTTATTTTCACCGGGTGCTAGGGTTATGCAAATGAGCTTTGACACGAGCGATAGCTATGTAAACATACTGACTGTGGCAGATTTTAATCTGTTCTCGCGTGCAATCCAATGAGATACCCGCCGGTTTGAACTTATAGAATGGTTTATTAAGGTATGAAATTTACTGTGGTGTGCTTTTTAGGCTTCATTTAGACCCAACTTTTGAGATTTTCCCCGTCAAATTTGGCTAAATTTTAGTAGGTGATCAAAGGCCTCGGAGTAGGGTATCTTCCAGCCTCGCTGGTAAGCTTCGAATTTTTCGAAAAGTTTCCATATTTCGTCAGGCAAAGTAATGAATGTACCTTAAAATTCGCATGAAAACGAATTTCCGTGAGCTGCATTTTAGGCGACGTAGCATGCTTCACAAAATCGGTGAATTTTACCTTTCTGATCACGGTCGGCAACCTCAGTTTGGCCAAAATTCAATTTTGGCTCGTAGCAAAGCAAAAAGAAGGAATTGGAAAATAATAAATTGCTTTTTTATATATGTGTGTCAAACCCTTTTCACTGACAAAAAATGAAGGAAAACGATTTTTGGTCCCGAAGTCGAGTGGACCGCTTTTAGCGGGACTGCCACTTATAATACTCTTATCATGGCCACCTGCATATGATCCGACAGTCATGACAGGTCGGGCTAATTAGAGCTAACTAAAATTACACTAAACAACCTGGAGTGACAACAACTCGTTTTCTGCTTTATTAGAACCCAGAATTCTGATCTACAAACACTAAGCTGAGGTACTTACTGTATAGAGATTTATTTTCTTTTTTCTTTCTTTTTACACTTATGACCTCGCTTAGCTAAAGTTGGTGATGGAGAGCTGTTTTTCGTTGGCTACAGTGCAGCTACATTCTAAGCATGATAAGTTCTAGGAGATCGGTCACTTGGAATGACATACAAAATCCAACCTCTGCCGTTAGTATTTTGCATGGGATTTCCAGAAACTTAAGGGGCTCAGTCTTTTGGTCCCGAAGTCGAGTGGACCGCTTTTAGCGGGACTGCCACTTAACTACGTTTGCTTAGTTTTTTTTCTAATTTGTCCTTGTAGGTGAAGAAGAAAGGAGAGAAAACGGAATAAATTTCAGCCGCCGAGCTACAACTGAGAGTCGTAATTAACCTTACCAAATAAAGCCAATAATGCAAGAACAGATTAACTGTTGGGGATTGAAGAAAAGTTTTATAGGGCAGTTTCCTTGGATCTAGGAAATGGAAATTACAAAACTTCAACTTATTCTAGTGCTGTTTTCATTGCTTTATGGCTAATTTTGAGGTTTAGAGAAAGTAAGAATTTTAAACGATTTATTTTAAAACATAAAATTTTCATTTTATTTACAATTATGTTTGAATATCTCGGCCTCGGGTTTATTCTTAAAATATTCTTCAAATTTCGTAAATTTCAGCCTCGATATTCTTATAAAATAAATTCTTATATCAATAGATAAAAAAAGAGGGTAACTTGGAATTTCCCGAAAATTAAAATGTGGTTCTAGGACAAAGTCGGCACTTAAGAAGGTTTGTTTCACTAACATAACAAGCGACAAATGAAGATGGGTTTTAGCAAGATCTATAGCTGAAGTTCGGTTACGATATATGTTTATTCGGAAAATTACAATAACACGGAGATACTGTTATAACGAGGCTCTGAGCAAAGAAATGAAGAATTAAACTTACGTACCTTAAAAATGGCTGTTCTTAGAGAGGAGTTGCCTGCCTTTCGTGTGTTAACACAGAGTGCAAAACTGTCATAAAACCCATTATACAGGCGGTGAAATTTTCGAAGGGCGCGGATCAATTTGATAAGCTGCGCCCTGCCCTATTTTATTTTATTTTTTTAATTAAAGTTCACATTACATTTATAGACGTCATTTGTTTCACACTGGTCATCTATTTGAGACAACTGCTGGATTTAGTACGCCAAGAGCACTTAAAAGCGCTGTACTGTATTTATTTCAGCACGAAGTCATGCGGACAAGAGTAGCAAGTCGTCTGTTTCGCGCCGTTGTGTATCATCCTCTACTCCTCTACTTAGAACCCTTTTTGGGGCAAACTTTGAAAAGTCTAGCTTCCTAATGCAAGTTTCAACTCTGCAGATTACAAAAAAACACAAAACTGAAAAAGGTAATTTTGTATCGTTTAACTCTGGGGTGTATCATGAAGGGAAAATTTTATTCATTCTTTCTTTTCTCTCTCTCTATTTTTTTACGGGGAGGTGTTGAATATAGGGTTTTCCTCGTTGGTTCGGTGTCATCTAGAGCATGATCTTTTGGCATATAATATGTATGAAAAGAGAAAACAAAAAGAAACAAAAATATAATAATAATAATAATAATAATAACAATAATAATAAAAACAGAACAAAATTTAAAAAATATATATTTAAATTCTCTCAACGCTAACGGATAAATTGGAAAACGACCGACCCGGATGCTTAAAAACGGCGCAATGTGGGCTGCCGAAAATGAAACGACTTTTTGAAAACCTTCTTGAACAGTTGAATTTAACGCGGGCTAAATTAAAAGGCGGTGAATGGCAAATGCAACACTTCGCGAGAAGGCAAGACCTGCGTTTTTCTTTACATCCAAAGACATTTTGACTTTCAAATTACGAGACTTCAACTTATTCTAATGTTCAAACTCTCAGATGTCAGTTATAAAAATAAACAATAAAAATGGGGACTTAAAGACACTCTCTTCGCCTTGCAAAAAATCGAGACTCCGAGAGAGCTTCGTGAGTAAAATCGAGACTGTGAGACGCACATAATTGCTAAAAAGAAAAGGACTGTGAGACCCGTAAAATTCGACGAAACGTTTGCGAGACCGATGGTTTTTGAAGGACCCGATTAGCCACCATTAAATTAATGTAGGCATGCTCTAACGGGCATGAATTAAGCGTTTCTGTGGTCCTGTGTAAGGCGATCCAGGTTTTATGGAGGGGAAAAAAGTTGTTTTTCCAAATTTATAGGGATGGTAACATGGTAGAAGGAAACATTTTGCACACAATTATCCAGTGGAATAAAAAGACAAGGTATTTCGTTTGCCACCAACATGCGTACGCATGGAAAATTAGTAATTCATATTTTAATTAAAACTCAAATTGTCTTCATCAATAAGATCTGTCGTCTTAATGGCGCGCAATATAGTTTTGTGTACATCTTAGCAATTAGATAGAGCTGTAATGATATCAGTTAACCAAACTTTACCGAGCTCAAAGCAAACGCTTAATTGCTACAGGAAGTCTTAACTCAGTTGTAAGGAATTGCAACTTTCACCTCAGTAGCCGAAATATTTCCTGTGTCGATTAATTAATATATCAGTTTGCGAAAAAATGAAAACATGACGTATTTTCGACTCTAATGGGTGAAAATGAGTCAATAGATCGACAACTGAAAATGAATAACACGTAGGAAATGATGAGTGAAGAAGAGACGGTATATTGGTTAATAGTATGTTGTTGGAGAATCAGGATCTCTACCGAAAGGCCTGTCTTCTTAATGGCCCACAACGCAGTCTTGTACACGTGTTGGCACTTAGAAGGGGCTGTGACTATATCAGTTTACAAACCTTAGTGTAGAAAAGGAAGAAATAGGGTGACTTTTGAAATTTCGACTGGTTTCTTCTATTAAAAGCTCAAGAATAGGACGATAAAAATGGGGAAAAAAAAACTCAAAAAAAATCCATTTAGTCATTTCATTTATTTATTTGTATATCTGGTTAAAGCTGAGCAATTCTAGCACTTATTTTTGTAAACTTTCGGTTTAATAAAAGGTTTTCTGTTTATATATCTTCCCAGAAGTTTCATAAAAATTCTTATTTTTGCCAAAGTTTGGAAGTTATCACGGACAAAGCACAATTCCGACAACTCAGTTGAGAAGTAGTGCACTTTGTAACTGGCAGCTGAAATTTGAGATCTGTAAATTTCTCGATAGCTTATGGTCTAAAGGTTTAGCTCCTACACTCTTTTTTTTTTTCTTCTTTTAATAAGACTATTGTTTTTCCGGCCGAGGTTGAATATTGTCGTTTTAATTTTCCGCCGATTTTAGGCTGAAAATATTCGTATGAAAATTTCTTAGATCATATAGTGTAGGACATTTCTGTTTCCGAATGTATTTGGTGATTGAATGGTGTTAAAGTAATTTTGGAGCCAGTCTGTATGTATTGAAGCCTAATATGAAGCCCATATTGTCTTACAGAAATGTTATTAGCATCGAACATACGGCTAGTACTGTTTTTGTTGCTTTATGGCTGATTTTGAAGTTGAGAGAAAGGAAGAACTTTATATGATTTATTTTAAAATATAAAGCCTTTCAGCACACGAAATTATGTTTGAATATCTCAGCCTCGGGTTTATTCTTAAAATATTCTTAAAATTTCGTAAATTTCAGTCTCGATATTCTTATAAAATAAATTCTTATATAAATATATAAAAAAGAGGGTAACTTGGAATTTCCCGAAAATTCTTGTTAAATGAGGTTCTTGCACAAAATCAACACTTTAGCAGGTTTGTTTCATTAACATAACAAGCGACAAATGAATATGAATTTTAGATCTTTTTTTAGCAAGATCTCTAGCTGAAGTTCAGTTACGATATATGTAAATTCAGAAAATTCAGTCACACGGAGATACTGTTATAACGAGGCTCTGAGCAAAGAAATGAAGAATTGAACCTACGTACCTTGAAAATTTTAAAATACGAAGCACAATGCCAAGGCTGTTGTTAGAGAGGAGATGCCTGCCTTTCGTGTGTTGACATAGAGTGCAAAACTGTCATAAAACCCATTACACAGGCGGTAAAATTTCCGAAGGGCGCGGATCAATTTGATAAGCTTCGCCCTGCCTTATTTTTATTGAAGTTTACATTGCATATATAGACGTCATTTGTTTCACACTGGTCAATTGTTTGACGCAACTGCCGGATCTGTAATTCATCAAAGTAAATTCAATTTTTATTTTTAGTTTATTAGTGCGATTGTAACTAGTGTAGCATGGTAGCTGTTAGTAGAAGTGATTAACCCGAGGAAAACAGCGTCTCCTAACGGACTCAGTTTTTAAACAGTTCTAAGAACTCCATTAACTTTGTTTAGTTTTAGCAGCCTTTGGTTTAGCTCTTGGGTCCCGTCCACACAATGCCAGAGAAACAGTTTGAAAAAAAAACGAAACAATCGACGGTCATTTTGGATTTGTGTTTGAGTAAAAAGTTGGATGGGAATCACATGTTTACAACGTTTTCATCGATTTCGAAAAGATCCGTTGTCAAAATGTTTTCCTTCCACACTAAACCGCGAAGCCGGCATTTTCAAATATTCTACCGTTTTCGTGACGGATTATTGTGGATGGTAAGCCAAACCGTAGAAATAAAGCTGCGTTCTTAAATTTCTCCGTCGTAGTATGAACATGGACGGGGTTTAATCTTTCTTCAGCGCTAATGCATCACCGAATGAAAGGGTGTTTTCGCAAAAAGAATACTCTGTTGTAAATTACACAGATTATGATTTCAATAAACTGTAAATACGAACTGAAAATCATAAAGTAATGGTATTTACTAGTTTTAAACTTCCAAGATTATCCTTTGAGTGAATGAAAGAGAATTTTAATTAGCTTGACAAAAACATAACTGGAGACATCATCTACATATTAAAAAATATCTTCGCCACACAGAATTAAAGCTATTTACAATTTAAACCAGCAGCAATGAATCAGCTGTCACTGAAACATTGATTATCTGCAAGAAAAGAGATTGAATAGTTTGATTCAAACTACCAAGATCAAGATCATGAAGTATAAACAGCAGTGTGTTTGGTCTTGGCGCACCGTTTAGTTTCCGCTAATAGTTTATGCAAGGTGCAAGAAAATAGAATTAATAATGATAATTAATAATAACAATACCAAAAAAAAAAAAAAAAACATTCTTCAGTTCATTCACCAAAAAAGAGTTCAGTATTCACCGCTAGATAATCACAGATGTGGTGTGACATTGGAAATAATCAAGAGAATAAGTTATTACGAAGTTTATATCCTTGTCGATTGTAATTTCAGATTCGTACGGACTTCTATATTACAGAACTGTTTCCAGGTTACTTTCTCTCACTAGTACTAGGTCTTTTTTAGGAGCAATAAACACCCCGCCGTGAGGGTCGTTTGGTCTGTCTCTCCTCTCTACCTGGTAGGTCACTGTAGGGAAACACTCATTGTTGCTGTGCTCGTGAGATAGCCAGGATTCAGTTCCAATAATTATATCCGGTTTTGCATCGTTAATCAGATGAAGAAATGTTTTTCTTTTAGCCGGTAGACTTTGGCAGTTGACATTCAGGATAGATATATTCTTCTTCACTGATCGGGAACTTTTCGCCGAGTTTGTTCTTGGTAAAGATGAGTCGTACAGGACACCCAGCATGTGTCTATATAAGAACATTGTTTTTTTACAGGCCGAAGCTAAATATATTCTTATTTTTCCGCCGATTTGAGGCTGAAAATATTCTTGTGAATATTCTTAGATCATAGCGTATGACACTGCTGCTTTTGAATATATTTGGTGTCACGATGGTGTTGAAGTAATTTTGGAGCCAGCCTGCAGGTATTTAAGCCTAATATAACGCATATAACTTCTTATCGAAATGTTATTAGCATCGAACATACGGCTGGTGCTGTTTTTGTCGCTTTTTGGCTAGTTTTGACGTCTAGAGAAAGGAAGAATTTTATACGGTTTAGCTGAAAGCATATAATTGTACTGTATTTAGAAATTTTCATCACACAAATTTATATTCTTTCCAAAATCCCAGCCTCGGGTTTATTTCTAAGATATTCTTAAAATTTCGCAAATTTTAGCCTCGATATTCTTATAAAATGTGTTCTTATACAAGAAAGAAAGAGTGTAATGCTAGTGAATACTCGCGTCTGATGACATAAAATTGTAAAAAAAAAATGTTTTGAAAATTTTGTGGCACGCCACTTCCTCAGAATTGTACCAGTCTATTGATTTGCGTGTTGGTGAGTCCATTTTGGTAGAGTAAAATAAAGGCAGTGATAAGTTCTTAATGTAAGGCACAAATTTTAAAAGGCAGAAGTAATGTGTTTTAATTAAATTCTTTTTAATTTCTGATGTATACTCAATGGGGTGCAACTAGATTAAAGTAAAACGCTTATTGGTTAAAGGTAATGATGAATTTATCAATTAAAAGTGAACTGTTTTCCTTCCTAATGCGGTAAAGTTATTCCGAAGCAATAGTGACAATGAATATTAACAGTTTATAACAAAAGAAAAAACACGGTTTCGGACTTTATTAAATCCATTTTGAAATCACTGGCTATCCTTGCAATCTGATTGGCTCTCAATGGTGCGATTTATTCACGAATCGCACTATTTTTTGCTCTAAATCGCATCTTTTTCTCAGCCATTGAGAATGGGACAGTAAAACAAAACAACAAATCAGATTTCAATATTAGTTTAAAGTAAACAATAAAATTTCAGGAAAATGAAAGGCAAAAAGCCATTGTGTGGAGAATTTAGCAACTAGTATTGCCAAAACTCTGTTGTTATTGTGTTTTTTTTCCAAAAAACTTGACGAATGTAATTAATTACAGTTTCTAAATGACGATTATCAGCTCCTTCAGGCTGAACACTAACTTTAATGGAAGTTTCCAACTTTCAGTGTCCATTTTGACGAATATTTTGGCGATTTTTCTTCAACATCTGGTCAAAAACCGTATGATACCGAGTCCAGTAAAACATAAACAAACGAAAACCACACAACAACAAATTCAGGGCCATCTCAAGAAGGTAGATGTTTCCAGGTTTCTGGTAGTTTCAAACGAAGCAACAAAAGAGCTCAACTCTGTCGCTGTGAATAAACATAGTCAAAATACGCCCCGCTCCACAAAACAGTGAATGAATGAACGTCTTACGAAGCTGGTGTTAGTCCCGCCATCTTGGAAATATCTTGAAACAAATGGCGCCGCAAGAACTTGACAAGGTCCTGAGTATTGAGTCCTTCGCCGAGGTCACAAAAAGAAACGGAGATGATAACGAGCTGGACTCCCTTAAAATCATGCCATTAAACGGTATGAAAGAAAAAAAACGTACCATCCACTGGGCATCGTGCACTCCAGGGAGTTTCCCAACTCAAAAGAAATCCATCGCAGAATTACGCAGGATGCACCTTCAAATTCCTTCTCCAAAGACAATGAAAAGTCTCAGCCTCAACCACAGAAGAAAGAAAGACCTTCCATCATTGATTCAAGCGACGAGAATTGAACTTTTATACCTGAAGCAGACTATTTTCGTTCTGACTTCAAAACCGCTTGTTTCTTTGTCATGCTCGGATGAGTTTTCGTCACATGACATCGTTTTACATACTAAATGAGACGTAAAGGCGTTTCCGGTTCCGCTTTTTTTTTTAACAAACCGGCTACTGGAACAACACACCAAAAGTCTAAAAATTAAGGCGATAAAATTGTGCGATTTCAAAATAGATCTAATAAAGTGGCAATTGAACTTCGTGTCGTGCAATTTTGGTCTGAAATCATACTTGTGAATTCAAATCGAACTCGCGCTGCGCGCTCGTTCGATTTTGAAATCACGCGTATGATTTCAGACCAAATTGCACTCCACTCAGTTCAATTACCATTATTTACCATTGCAGGTATGGAGTCAGAGTGTTTTCAATGTTCATCGCGCAAATGCAATATTCGAGATCATCTCGTGGAGGAAATCCCAATGTTGGGTGTAGTCTGATTTGTATTTCTCCTTGTTTGGTGTATTTAAGGTTGCCGGGCAAGCCGGCTGTAATTGATCACGGCAATGCCCGTCTGACGTAATTTGTGTAAAGATCCACACAATGCGGAACACGTAATCCCAAAGGAATCTAGCTGTGGCGGCGTAATGGCTTTGAACTGCGATTTAAGAACTTAATGTACTTAATTCCAAATGGTGTTTTAAACAGCGACATTGTGTACATTATATAGTAAGTGACTTTCTTGCCAGCCTTGAAGTACGAGCGTATTTTTGACCAACAGAGGCGTAATAAATATACGTATTTTTGGCACAACTGAACAAAAATGGCAAAGATATGTAAATGCGAGAGCTATGTTATATTTCTGCAGGGACACGATGGACGAAAGTGAAAAAAAAATGCCGTATTGAAGGAGATTCTACCATGTTTAAGAATATTCGGCAAAATAATTCGCTTAACGCTTTTCGGCACAGAAAAAAACAGGATGTTATAAGAGCTGCTCAAGCAGGAGATCAGACTTTTTAATGTAAAGATAGCAAAACTAGACGACCTAATTTTCATTACTAACAATTACTAACTTTACATTACTAACTGGGCGTTCACTGAATGGATCAGAATTAAAAGTAAAGCCGTGTCCCTTCCCCCACCCCCACCCCCCCCCCTTCCCTGTGATTCAGCCTTTCGTCAAGCTGTTCGCAGATATAAATTGACCTTCCTTTC
Source organism: Orbicella franksi (assembly GCF_964199315.1). Taxonomy (NCBI): domain Eukaryota; kingdom Metazoa; phylum Cnidaria; class Anthozoa; order Scleractinia; family Merulinidae; genus Orbicella; species Orbicella franksi. The sequence goes on along the minus strand of NC_138155.1, from coordinate 12,519,733 downwards.
AAGATTAATGCAACTCGCTGCTGTATGTATGATGTGGTAGTAATGGTTAGAAAAAAAAAATAGCAATAGTAAGAATAAGAATTGAGTGAAATTAAAATACTCAGGTTGGTGCAGATGCAATACATACACTAATTCGGTAATTTAATACATGATTGATAACATATCGAGTAAAGACAAAATCTTTTCGACGAACGCAAACTAAATACATTTAAGGTACCTGCTCATCGACTAAGGAAGAAAGAGTCAGTTTTTTTGTGTGTTTTCTTTGTTTTTGTTGTTGTTGTTGTTGTTGTTGTTTTTGTTGTTGTTGTTTTTGTTTCTCTTCTTTCTTTCTTTATTATTTAGCCTTAAGCTAAATCCACTGAAGGGAAGCAAGGAAAATAAACATTAGAACTCATCAAAAACTTTGACAGACCATTTTAATTTGATCGTAGACACCTAAAATAACACTCTGATTAAGATAAAGTGGTTGCCAGACGCTGCTGTTTTCACCATGAAAAAGTGCAATAGAGCGTTAAGATAAATATTATTTTCTGTTTTCGGCTTCTTTCCTTTAATTTAATATTCATATCCCTCCCTTTGTATCGCGTGCAACTGTGAAATGCGAGGGCTCAAGACTTGTGATAGCTTGCAGTGTTGTTCAAGGCGAGGGAGTATACCGAAGTTGTTGCATTATTTTATAACGCTGTTACAAATTTAGAAATAAATGACGATAATGTTTCAGCTCTAGCAACAATAACATTTAGGAGCTTTGTTAGCCTCGTGTTTAAAAGCTTTTAATTAATTTGGTTCACCACACTACCCATTTGTCTCTCTAGATATTTCCATTTTTGTTGTGTTATGATTTTTTGTGGATTTCTTTTCTTCAGGAAGTGTTCACTCTAGTACAGCCTCTCGGGTATATTTTTGTGCGACGAGAGCTGTCTTAGAAACTGTGTCTAAAGTTGCACTTAATCCTAAAAAGTTTTAGAGAATTAGTTTGTATTCTTAACCTTTGCCGTACGTGATTCTTTTATTTGGGGTTTTAAAGGTGTGGTACAGGAGTATAATAAAACAGAACTATTGTGCCACCGATACAAAGATCACGGTGACTCGTGGTCCACTATATGAGAAAATCGCTCTCTCGATGTTATTCGCCTTGAAGACTATATTTATTACTGATTGTGAAAGAAAAGTGAAAAACGTACCTTAATTCTCCTTTTCAACGAAGACAAATTGATATGGAAGTGGCGCTAACAAGAGTGGTGATGTTAGCAACTCACTGCCATTCTTACAATCATTTCGGCGGAGGCGTCATATTTGTTTACGCTAATCTTGTCTACCACAAATTGCATTTTGTCTTCAAGGAAATGTTGTTTTTCGTCGAGGACACAGCAAGATTTTTGAATATCGTGCGTTTAGATATTTTCCTGCTATTTAAACCATTCAAGTTTTGCTTAGAAACATTGATATTAAAGCCAGTCCTTCATGCTACATGATTCTCCATGTTAGTTCGACTCTTCATGTCAGTATTTAATGACATGTCACCAAAGTCGCCTATCAGTCAAAATGATAAGCGTAAGCTTTTCAGTAAATCAGCGAAAATATACTTAGGAAATAAATGGTTTGACATAGGTCTTATCTGTTCTCCAATAATCTCTTCCTTAATTGAATATTTAAATAATTTATTTTAGGGAAAACCTTAACAAACGAGGAAGTTAAACGGGCTTACATTAAATTCAACTCACGCAATCATATAATTACAAGAACTGTATGAAACAAGTGCCATTTCTTTTCTGGTTCACGCGGTGGTGGATTTTATTTCATCCGTAGCCATTTTGATGCCAGTTTTTTCTTGGTCGAGCCAACTGATATCAGGACACTCGACGTTTATCAAAAGCGCGAAAAATGTCAAAAAAATAAAGATTGGTTAGAGAACAGCTTCGGTTCGCTTTTGCGCCATTGTTTCTAATATGGAGCAATTGAAATGCCTAAATCAACTGTTGCCGCTACTTCTTTAGTCCCCAATGAACTCGCATAACGACAACAAATTTGATTTTAACACTTTTTAATAACCAAAGACACGTCCAAGTTTTACAAAGTCAGTTCCACGTGAGTCCGTCCGGGTGGTTACAAAGTTTTGCAAGGTACTTCATGTCATTGACACGAAACGTCACGATCAAAATAAAACAAAAATAAAATACTGTTCTTCGGCGGTAACATCCTTCCCCCGTGTTCGCCCGATTTAGTTGGTCGAACACTCTTCAAGGACGGCAAGTTTTGTCACAGGGCGTCTCATTACTCCAAACTTCGTTTTCACGTCTGCTGATCTTACAATACTGTCAAGTCCAGGAAAGACTTTTACGATCCTGCCAAGGGGCCAGAAACCTCTTGAAATTGCCCGATCAACCACTAACACCAAATCTCCGACCTTGACATTTACAGTAGCTTGAGTCCATTTCTTTCGAGTAATCAAACCAGGTAGGTACTCTCTTAACCAACGACTCCAAATATGATTTGCCACCACTTGTGCTTGTCGCCAACGTTTGCGACTTGACAACTCCTTGTCGTCAACGATACCGGGCGGTAAGTTGAGAGATCCTCTTCCAATGAGGAAATGATTCGGTGTCAGAGCTTCAAGGTCATCCACATCCGAGCTGACTTCAGTAAGCGGACGACTGTTCACAACCCATTCCACTTCAGCAAAGGCGGTAAGCAACACCTCATCAGTAAGAACTTGTTTCTGTAGAACAACATTAAGGGCTTTCTTGCATGATCGTACGAGGCGCTCCCATACACCTCCCATATGAGGTGCGGCAGGCGGGTTAAATACCCACTGAATTCCCTCTTGGCTCAACTCACTGCCGATCTTATGCTGATTCCAGCCATCGATGCATTCACGTAACTCACGGTCTGCTCCTACAAAGTTTGTTCCATTGTCGGAGTAAATCACAGTTGGTTTACCTCTTCGAGCCATAAACCGCCTAAGGCACATGATGAAGGAATCGGTTGACAAGTCAAATGCAACCTCCAAATGAACTGCTCTAGTCACCAAGCAAGTAAAGAGACAACCATATCTCTTCTCCTCTTTTCTAAGATGCTTCACTTTAAGAGGACCAAAGAAATCCACGCCAACTTTCGAGAATGGTGGTGCAACACTTAAGCGATCATATGGTAGACTTGCCATCAAGGGGGCTTCTGGTTTCGCTTTTCGCCTTCTGCAGTAAGAACACTGATGAAGAATCTTTCGCACTGTAGCACGACAGCGTAAGATCCAATACTGTTGTCTCAACTCATTTCGTACTTGGTCCACTCCTTCATGTTTCAATTTCTCGTGACAGTTCATGATGATGAGACGGGTCAACACATGATCTGGTGCTAGTACCACAGGGTGACGACTGTAAAATGGAATATCGGCTCTCTCAATTCGACCACCTGCACGAATGATCCAATGCCCATCAAGGAATGGTGAGAGAGATACCAATTTGCTCTTCCTTGAAACATGCTGTTTCGACTTGAGAACTGCAACTTCTTGAGGAAAGGATTCTGCTTGGGCAACGCAGATCCAAAACTTTCGAGCTTGCTCCATCTCTTCAACCAACAAAGAACCAATGTGACGTTCAGATTTGGGGTGCTTACAGTTATATATAAACCGTTTCAGGTAAGCAGTTACTCTGAGAAGCTTTGTTAGAGATGAGTATTTCGCTGGAGATAAGAAATCGTTCTTTGAACCTTTCACCACACCAGTCCAAGTAATGGCCATTTCTTGGGCTTGTGGGTCATCATCGGACGGCTTGGGAATTTCAAGCTTTGCATTTCCCTTTGGCCATCTCTCTTCAGGTAAGTGTAAGAAGGCAGGGCCATTTACCCAACGACTCCCAGAAGTAATAGAGCTCACTGGAAGTCCCCTGCTGCCATCATCTGCAGGATTTATCTGTCCAGGACAGTGGTTCCATTGGTTGGGTTCGGTGTTGTCCAGGATCTCTCCAATTCTATTAGCAATAAAGGCGGGGTGGCGCTTAGACACTCCACGAATCCACTGAAACACAGTACTACTGTCTGTCCAATAATAGGTGGAATCAATGATGTAATCATGTTCCTTAATCACTACAGCAGCCAATCTTGCACCCAAAACGGCAGCCTGCAGTTCAAGCCTTGGGATGCTCAAGGGTTTCTTCGGGGCTACCCGAGTCTTCGCTGTAACAAATGCACATCGCACTGCTCCACTGACATAGCAGAATCTGAAATAAGCCACTGCGCAAAATGCTTGTTCACTGGCATCTCCAAAGATGTGAAGGTCAATAACAGACGGGTTGTCTGGTATGTGACGATAGAAACGGGGAATGTGAAACTGTGCAATTCCATCCAGCTCTTCCTGCCATTTGGACCACTCCTTTAGAAACTCTGGTGGCAGTGCATCATCCCATCCAATACCTAACTGCCACACATGCTGGAGGAAGATTTTTGCTCTGACCAGAAATGGAGCTAGAAATCCAATCGGATCAAAGAGGGATGCTATCAAGCTCAGAATCTTCCGACGCGTGTCCGCAATGTCTCTCTTCACCACTTCATAGACAAAACAATCTGAGCTGGTATCCCAAACGACACCAAGAGCACGTTCCATAGGCATTACGATGCTTTCCTCCACAACCTTGATAGAGGGCGCTCTTTCCGATTCTGGTATTCGCTCGATCACTTCTGTCTCATTAGAGATCCACTTGGTCAAGTGAAAAGCTGCTTTGTTTAGCATTTCAACAAGTTTTTGTTGTAGCTCCAGAGCTTGATCACTTGATTTAACAGACTTGAAAAGGTCATCCATGTAAAAGTTTCGCTTTACGGCAAAGGCAACATTCGGAAACTGCTTCTCATTACCTTCTGCACTTCTCAACAGAGCATAGTTAGCACAGGTTGGCGCACATTTGGCTCCAAATATGTGACGCACATACTGGTAGACTTCTGTCAATGATTCAGGAGATTGACGCCACAGAAATCGAAGGGAAGCTTGATCTTCTTCTGGGACAGCAACTTGGTTAAACATCGCTTCAATGTCTCCTGAAAGCGCAACCTTTTCTTCTCGAAATCTCATGAAAATTCCAACAAGGTTGTTCAGCAAATCTGGGCCACTAAGAAGTTGGCTGTTTAATGATGAGCCTTGAAACTTTGCAGTGGCATCACATACTCGACGAACCTTCTCAGGTTTCTTGGGGTTCAGAACAGGGTGGTGAGGAAGGTACCATTTGCGCATGGCTGGTGCAGTTGCTTCCTCCTTAGTAAGCTTTTTGATGTATCCCTTTTCCATATCCATGTCAATAGTTTTCCTGTATCTTTCTGCCAACTCGGGATTACGATTAAGCTTCTTCTCCAGAAAATTCAGACGTTGAGCAGCTGCAGCAAAATTGTCAGGAAGTTTGACTTTGTCATCACGCCAAATCAAAGGAACCTCATAACGACCATCCACCTTACGTGTACTTTCATTCAAGAATTTCATGACTCTTTCATCTTCAACTGAGCGCTGGGTATCATTGTCATAACGACAACCAAAGTTCTCTGTTCGCCACCAAGTTTTTACGGTGTCATTGAGTTCCTCATCCGGAGTCGCCACATGAACTTTACAAACAGATTCACATTCTTGAATATGGCCAAGTAAGCGACCAGTAACAGTCCATCCAATCCTAGTGCGAACACCAACAGAGGAACCCTTTGGACCATGTCGAGTTTCCAGGGGAACAATAAGTTCCGGGACATCACTACCAAGGAGCAAAGTGACTTGAGTCCCAGCGACTTCAGTCAGCTCCAAGTCTGATAGGTGTGGCCATCTTTCTTGTAGCTCATCAAGTTTCACTTTCTTCTCTGGCACATTCAGGTGATCAACTACAAGAACTCCATTCACATCAAATTGGGTACCAAAGTCATTCAATCGGCTGACTTGTACATTAACACGCTTTGTCATAAGCTCAGATGTTTTCTGAATTCCATTTAAGACCACACTTTCCAAAGGACCATCCAAACCAAGTCTTCCAGCAACATCTACTAACAGCAAGCTGCAAGTGCTTCCTGTGTCCAGCATAGCATATGTGTTGAAATATCCCTTTGGACCATAGAGGGTTACTGGTACTACTTGTAACAGAACAGAGGTGTGACTGCTTCTGTGAGATGTGTTAGAATGTTCAGTAGACGAACCAACTTCGGCTTGTGCTACTGGGTTAATAGCAGACACTGCATCACTGCTTTCCACCGAAACATTTCTCAAGTTGTGCAACAGAGCATTGTGTGATCGCGTACACCCATTTACACCACACTGTTTTTGATTTGAACAATTGCTAAGCCAATGTCGAGGACTGAGGCAACAAAAGCACAACTTATGTTTCTGTACTTCATTTAGGCGTTCTTCCACACTTAGAGCCTTAAACTTGGGACAAGAAGATAACTTGTGTTCCTGCCCATCACCCATAATGCAAGAGGACTTTGTTGGCCTGGGGCGAGGTGAAATGTTACTTGAGAAAGTGTTCTGTTTTTCAGTCATTCCATTTGATCCACCAGACCGAGGTTTCTTATGAGGTTGGAATGGAAACTTACTTGACATTTTTGGGTAACAACAATCATCATAAATATCTGCCTGACCTTTTAACCACACACTGAAGTCATCAAGACTAGGTCGTTCCAGTTTGGTAGCTTTGGTGTTGTCCTTCCATTTGATTTTGAGCTCCTGGGACAGTTTGTCAACGGCAAGGGAAACATTAGCTTCCGCTTTCAGATCACTTTCATATCAAAACTTCTTAAATGTCCACACAGTAGTTGACACAACATCTGACAGATTTCTCACTTCTTGAGGTTTGTCATTTTGTAATCGAGCTGTTTTTTTCAGTTTGTCAAGTGTGACTTTCACAACAAGGGAAGGTTTGCCAAATCTGGATTCCAGTTCTTTCAGTGCTTCATAGTAGGAATCTCCACTGTATCCATATCCTTCAATTGCAGACTTAGCTTTACCAATAACAGAGTTCTGAAGATGTTGCATTTTGCCATTAAGGGACAGATTAGCATCATGAACAATTGATTTAAACATTGAGGACCAATCAGACCAGTGTAAAGGGTCACCATCAAACTTACTTAGGCGTAACTTTGGAAGAGAGTCACGAGTAGAATGACCACAAATGGTTGTTTTTCGGTTGTCCGTACTAGCTAAAGCTGGATGCTGTACTCCACTTTGTAAATCTCCAATCCACGAGTGATACAAAGGCAATGTTTCATTAGGTTTTTTCGTGCCCTGAGGTGCAATAAATGAAACAGCTGACTTTGGCTGTTGTAACAAAGGTGAAGGTGTAACAACTTTTGTAGGGTTGTCAGGTGGCAATGCAGTTCCATGATTTGCTCCAGTTCCTTGCAACAAACCAGGGAGTAGTGGAGGAATTATTGTTAACGGTTCATCAAGATTAGATGATGGAACAAATTTCAATGAATCATCCTCAAAATCAAGCAATCGATTAGACAAAGCTTCCGGATCATTAACTTCATTTTGTACCTTTTGCAACACTGCTGCTTCTGCTGCGAGGCGTGCAGCCTCGTCCTTGGCTTCCTGAGTCTTTCTTCTTTCTTCAGCCATGAATTTTAGCCTTTGAGCTTCATCTTGGACAAGTTCAAGTTTCCTTTTAACCTCCAATTGTTTTTCGAACTCCTCTCTTCTTCGCTGTTCCTCCAAGGCAAGTTGTTTTGCTTTAATTTCTGCTGAAGTAATTTTGGCGCGAATTTCGGCCGCTTGGGAGACATTTCTTGTCGAAGAAGTTTTCCATGATTTCACCGAGCTTAATCCGCTAGAACTTTCCTCTGCCCGCTCGTCAAGATGTGCGTTGGCCTGAAGTTTAGCGTCTTCGACTCTATCGAGTTGTTCTTCATACCAATCTATTGCGGCTTCGTGCTCGTTCTCTGGGATCACTGAGACGAGTTCATCATTGAGGCCTTTCGCTTCGTTAAGATATTCCTCCAAGTTGTTGACATATCCACGTATAATCGCTTTTCGACCATACTGTTCGATGGTGGACTCTAATTTCTTCAACGTGTTCGTGATCCTTCTTTTGACGGCTGCCCGTTTGTTTTTTAAAGTAACAATGTTAGTACTCACAGTACGAGCTGAATCCAAATGGCCAAGATGGCGACCGCCATCAGTCGCTTCGGTCGATTCCATACCAAATTCCAAAATCTTCGCCACACCAAATTCCAAATTCTTCGATTCGCTCGTTCTAATCCGGCTCGAAGGACCAGAAAATGTTGCCGCTACTTCTTTAGTCCCCAATGAACTCGCATAACGACAACAAATTTGATTTTAACACTTTTTAATAACCAAAGACACGTCCAAGTTTTACAAAATCAGTTCCACGTGAGTCCGTCCGGGTGGTTACAAAGTTTTGCAAGGTACTTCATGTCATTGACACGAAACGTCACGATCAAAAAAAAAAACAAAAATAAAATACTGTTCTTCGGCGGTAACATCAACTAAAAAAATGACACGCAGAATTAAGAGAGCTGCTTTTGCCACAGGAAGTGTTATCCTAGCTAAGTGCTACAGTTCGTAACTTGCCATTTTATCTTTCTTAAAGTTGCTATACAGAAAAGGTATCAAGATGTTAGACAGAAATGAGTGAATTGCTTTTACCGCACGAAATGCTATGCTACCTAACTACTCCAGTTTGCCATATCTTCTTTTTGATCTTGCTTAAAAGTGTTATCGGAGAAACTACTAACTACTGTACTTAGTTTTCTTGTAAAAACTGGTCACAGACAATGTTAAGAATTGGCAATTGACAACAACCTAGGCAGAAGAAAGAACTGGCCATAATTTTTTTTTCCACAAGAGACTGACTTTAAAGAGAAATTTGCTTCAGATATCAAATTGCACTGTCGCTCAAATGGCTCTACATGAGAAAATGCCGAGAAAAAATGACTTAATTCGCAGAGCTTCTTGTAGCTAGACTTCCTCTGGTTCCGAAATTAAGCGCGTAAATACAGCTGAGGCTAATAACAAAGCTACTGAAAATTAGAAAAAGGAAAAGATAGCGATCACAGCATAACAAAATAAAGTTCTCGTACCTCCAATCAGTTTGTTCGAGACGATTGAACAGGCATCAAGCCGATGCTTCAGGAAAATCTAGCTCCAAGTGTGGTGTACGTTGATAAAAGTGATAAATGATGTTACAAAGACCTGATTATTTTAATTAAAACTTCATTTCCTACAATAAAGCTTGACTCTCTGAAACGCCAACTTGATTTTTTTAACCACAAACTGCATTCAATAAAATGCAAATTTGATTGTTAGAAGCGTAAACTTTAGACGCAGACTTAATTCTTTGAAATACAAAGTTCTTTCAAATGCATGGGAAGAACAGCTGTTCTGGTGACTCCTTGACGGGCAAACTTGATTCTTTGCTGAAACACAAACTTGTTTCTGTTAAACCCATGGGAAAAACAGTTGTGAGCAACCTTAAAAAAGCAACTTTTTACTACTTTGGCTGTTCGTTTGATGTTAAATGCATAGTGAAATGTCTCAAGAGGCGTCAACGTCTAAACAGAGATGCTAGCCATCAGCCAGTTGTCAATTCGTAATGCAACTAACCTAAGCAATACCACAATGGCACACATTAGCATTCTTAGTATTATTTTCCATAAGGATTCTGTTTTACTCATTTTTGAAGTTTCTTGCTCCTTTTAAGTCTTTTAAGGTTTCTTGCTTTCTCATGGACATTTGTGGTCAAATACTTGAAAATCGTATCAACTACGAGTTCCCTTCGCAAACAAAATGCAATATTTGTTAATTAGCCATGCTCTAAACGATCAAGGGACTGGGTACGAAAATTTACAATCGACACATCTCCCTCTAAACCATAGAACGCTCTCATCAATCACAGCTTCTGTATGTGCACCAAAAATACAGATATTTGGTTAACTTACTAACGCTTGCATGTTCTTTTAAATCACAGGCTCAGTTTTTCAAATTAATCAATTTTCAATATTCATACCCAGTCCCTTGCCCGTTTAGAACATTTCTAATTAACAAATTACATTAAGGAATCGACGAGGGGTAGCCAAATGGAGCCACAGACTGCATTGACAATGTTAGGACGAAATTTATCATCAATAAAAAAAAGAGAACAGACCGGTGCATTACAAGAGTTCTTTCTTACTTTATAATTACAGAAGTTAGCTTCAAATTATTCAGCTTGCACACACTGTACAGATCTTGAAATGTATTTTGTTTGTCACCACGCAGAAACTAAAAATATGATATTTGCCGTTTTACGACTCATAATCGAGTAACTGATAGTCCGTGTTTTCACGATGCGATTTCTCTCGCGTTATTAACACTGTACTAAGGGTTTTTTGTTGATCGACTCACTAAAGCGACTTTAACTTCATAGCTGAATTTACGATTATCCAATCTACTGATATTTCTTTAAAAGTCTGATTTATGATGCAAGCGAATGCATACATTTGAAATATTGAAGGGAGTTGCAGACGAACCTCGCATGCATCTCTGTCCTTTTTCATTGCCGTGTTTGTGCGCTTGGTTTTTATTCGGTAAACTACAAAAACAATTTCTGCAAAGGCTAAGATTGGTTTTTAAAATTAGAAGCTAGAGGGGGAGAAAATAAATTACTCTTTGTCAGTCCAAGATACGTCACAGACGAGAATTACCACTGTTTTCACTGCTACACGCTCTTCGAAATCAAAACACTCGTTGCAATAGACAAGGAAATCCATCAGCGGTATCTGTAATGTGTTCGAAACTAAGCAGCTTCATATTCACGACGAGAAATGTTGGCCATTGCGAACTCTTTTGTAACTTTGAATGAGAACAGCGAATTTTTTATTGTTGTTTCAGCCCAATCTGGAGTTGTTAGGCACCTTAAGATACCAGGACGGGACCATTCTCGTCCCCAGTGCCACTGGTCTTAAAATGTCGTTGACGAGTAGTTCTGGACGCACCAAAAAATTCGAATTTTTTCATTGGCTGACAAAAAATGAATGCGCAGCAGAAATGAAATGAAAATTCCGGCCAGGATGGCGGCACCTTCGCTCAGTTGACACAGGCGCGCTTTACGAAAAAAAAAAAAAAAACGCAAAACAAATGGTGATCATTCCTAATCGTAAAAATTTACACGTAACCAAAGAAGTACATCGCCTGCAGCGATGTCATTCTCGATCGTAATCATCGTCCTTTGTTGTAGCAGCCGAGAAGGTGGGAAGAAACGTTTAAAACTCTGAGAGTCAACCAGCTAATACAACAATTACTTTGTCGCTGACCATACCCCAAGAAATCATAAAATTAAGTTCGAATCGCCAGTGGGTTTCAAGAAACGTTTGTATTTCTTTATGAAAAGCTCAACAGAAAACTTAGAGCCTGTTGAAAAGACGAAGAAATATCACTCTTGCTAAGCAAATGTGGCACTGGAAATTGGAAGGTGAGTGTGTTTTTCTCTATCTGAAAGATCAAGCAGATCAGATTCTAGCAGTCCAAAATGTATCGATATTAAATTGCCAAAAATGAGTTTGTTTCTTCCACAGATTTTTATGTATCTGTTACTACCTGTTGAGAAGCTTCTGCTGTTATAGATATATATAATATCTGTTTTTCAGCTCCCCTCTCTTTAATTATTGAGACCTCCCCTATACTCTCCCCCCAAAAAACACGAACAAACCTTTTGTGGTCAGGCAAGAGTTTCGTTTGCTTTAGGGATAGCCCCCACCCAAATTTCTTCTTATTATTTTTTTAATAATTTACTTGTGGAAATGATTTGTAAAGGAAAATAACCATAGATAACCATAGCTGAAATTCGAGGCCCTTTCCTCTCTCCACTTTAGTTAGGAAACAACTGCAACTAGCAAAACTTTATTCCGTCACAATAACATTAATCAGTAAATAACAATAATTTATCATCCATGCAAATAACTGTGAACAAATATAGAGACAATTATTTATATAACTGGTGAACGAATCATCAGACAAGTGGGTTTTCAAATGTAATGTGGAATCTCTACTGTAATCAAATCAAACGTTATAGGTGTACAGAGTTACATTGATATCCCCATAAGAAAAATATCGTAATCTTTTTGTTAGCATTTGAAAGATTATTTAATTTTCACACCATAATAACGCTACATAAATTCTTCGAAGGATGGTGTACTTCCAGAAAATATCCATTCCTCTCTCACGAAAGGGATTTGTTCTAAGACCACCGCCCCCCCCCCCCCACCCCTCTGGAAATTCCAATGAAGCTTCACACATTTCTTTAAGTTTTTTGGTCTTACAGAACTCCCACTCCCCAGGAAATTCTACTCCCTTCTGTGGGGGGGGGGGGGGGGGGGGATTATGGATATTTTCTGGACCTACACATGACCATATATGGATAATTTAAATACGAATATTGCTCTTGCAGTTCATTAAATAATACTGAAAACAAGGAGATGGAGATAGAACCATCATTTGTTATTAGTAAAGCTATGTGGTTGATGTTCTGATCAACCACAAGAAGTAGAAAGTATACATGCAAGATGTGTTGTTGTACATGGTTGTATAACAGGCTGAAGAGCCTTATTACCATGAAGTAACACGAATTGTAAAAGAGCATTGTTCATCCAGTTTCCTAAAAAAATCTTCCATAATGTACATTGCGGCACACCAATATGAACCACTCTCTTCACATCAGGCACCTCTACATGTATACCAATGCTATATACTAATTTTATAGTTACATCAGCTTATATTTTTTGGTAATACCATGTACTCATATGGGAATACTGATATAAATTGTTGTTGTTGTTGGAAGCACCCAAAAGGTTAAACTTCATATAAGCTGGTTGAAAGG
>NC_138155.1:12459400-12501900 GCF_964199315.1 Orbicella franksi | reverse complement strand
GATATCTGTACGTTCGTGTTGATTTAGACTCCAATTTCATGTTAAAAGAGACAGGAGAGTTATTTGCTGCTATTTGAGCTACGATAAGCCTCGTGGAAAGCTAGCTCTAGGACAGAATTGTAGCAAGATTATCAGTGACAAGTCAAATTCTATGGCTATGTGTTTACGAATCCGGTCAGATATTGAGATGAAATGTCACGTAACGGCTACTTTTTGGCTGAAATATAGAGGTAAATAACCGATTCCACTTCTTACCATGCTCCTGTTAGCGTGGCTGGCTAATTTAACCCACAGTAAAGACATAGTGAGGTCATTTAGGTGAAATCGCAGAGGTTAAGCCTGTGTAAATTAGTGCCGCAGCGAACCAAATGATCAATGTAAGCTCTAATTTAGCTTTGTTTGGCTCGTTCGACTCATTTGCAGCGACTTCAAAGGCTTGTATAGGCATGGTATGGACTCTATTAAGAGTACACGAGGTAGATAGCACTCTCGGTACGACATGGCCATATTTATGTACATTTTCTAACCGATTTTCCAAAAACATGCCCGCTATTTTGGTGCAAAGTCTTTAATACGGTTTTCATAAATTCAGACATATATTGGCACAGAATGTCCTAAACTGCTCAGGGATATCCCTAGTTTGATTCTAAATGCTTTAGAAAAATCGACAGAAATTAGACACGCTCGGTTTTCGACCTTTCTGGGTCATGCAGCCTTGTACCCTTGAAATAATTATTTCAACGGAACAAGACTGGATGACCCAAAAAGGTCGAAAAATGAGCGTGTCTAATTACTGTCGATCTTTCTAAAACATCAGGAGTCAAACTAAGGTATTCCGTGATCATTTAGGACATTCTGTGCCAATATATGAAAACCGCGTTAAGACTTTGCACCAAAATAGCGGGCAGGATTACGGAAAACAGTCAGATGTATAGATGCCACTATATTCAGTATCAACCCCCCTTAGCGGTCTGTACTAAAATGTCCCTGCCAAATGAACTATCCAAATAATAGTATTTGTTATATGTCAGCTTGTTTTGTAAATATTAGTGTGAAAACCAGCGTGAGTAAGAAACAGACTCTGAAATCTAATTTGTTTTGTGAATGGGTTTTGAGCAAAACAAGAATGTTGATTATCTCTTGAGTGACAACTACAACCAGCTAACCAATTTAGGCCGCTAAAACATGACTAGTTTATAACAAGCAAGAGTAGTTCTAACGTAAACTCCGTTGAGAACTTATTCACCCATGTTGCAAATTATCTCGTTGTTGTGATTTACCACCTAACCGTGTGTTGACTCCAGTTTTGCCTAGGTTGAAGTTTTTTGTTCCATCCAGTTACATTGAAAACCTAAACAACATTCATTAAATTTACCAAATTTCTATACTAGTATTTTGTACATGTTTGCTTAGAATTTAGAAATTTATATAGTTTTGAACCAATTTGTAAAAGTTTCTTAACTAATTTAAAACTGTCTGCTAGAATTGTCTATTAATCTCAATCTTATTCGTAATTCGTATTTCACTCTGCATGTATATTTGTATCGAGCACTCCAACGGTTGTGTGCATACACGTTTATTTTTCGTTTAATTTCGTTGTTGAAATATTGGGAATCGTAGTTTGAATATTTCAAGCCAAGACAGAATTTTTTTCCAGCAAAGAAGTTATTAAAACAACGGAAATTAGAATTTGACTAAATTCGCCAACAAATAATTTTCAGTCCATTGAATTTTTTTCCACTCACAAATCGTTGTTAGGCTAGAATATGCTAGAAAGTGGATCCGACATAAAGTTCTGTATTTAAAACTCTATCCTGCAGAAACGTCCCCTGTAGCAAATTTTAATGTTGTACCCCTTCAGGCTGTTTAAAGGAAAAAAAAAAGAAGTAAAATGAAAATTCTTACCCTTAATGCGAATGTCAAAGTTCCCAAATCTATTGCACAGACCTCGGTACGGCGAGAAATCTGCCGGCGTAAATATCACTAGAAGAATGAATAACCCAATTGCTATCTTGCTCATTGTTTCGCCTTAACAAGGTCACGATTTAATTTCACTGATGAGCATTCATTTTCTGCACTGCTTTAGTTTGACTTACACCCTGATCGAAATTACGTAGCATAAATTATACACATCATTTGTCAAAGTAAAAACAGAAATTTGAATTAAATCTTCTATTGTATTTAGAGAACGTTTTGTTTTGTAAAAATAGCAGGAATTATTTATGACTTTGGCTTCGTTCAAAAGTTATGAAACCAGCGCTGCTGGAACTAATTCTGAAGAATAGTCACAAACGGCGCACTTTATTGATGAATTTGTTAGAAACACTACATTCCGCTTAGACCTCCTCCGAAGATTGTCAGGTCCGTCAGATTTGCATTTCTCAAAAAAACAAATAAACAAAATCAAAAAACAAAACAAAACAAAACAAAAACAAACAAACAAACAAACAAAAAAACAAAAAACAAAGAAAAACTAATAAATATTGTGGAACATTTTTTGGGGTTAGTCTTGAGTCATTATTCACGAAATTTTGAAAGTAGGATTCTTTCAAATAAATGACATAAACTTGAATCGTTAAAATCTTGGAGTAGTTTACTCTTGCATTGGATGTAGTAATGCTTTGGTCAGACATAAAGGATACAGTAAGGATACTCCAGATGAAACAGTGCAAACAAAACAAGAAGAAACTGCATACTTGTATAGTCGTATACGAGAGTCAATGATGGGTTGGTTTACCTTCTAACCGGATGAGAATTGATTAAAGAGGAACGGGGCACGAGAGCACGTGAAGAACGTCTACGAGAGTCACGCATACGACTGGAGTTGGACAAGAAAGTGGTGCGATTAATTTTAAGTGTTTTTAAGTCCTGGTCAAACGACGTGACAACCGCCGCCAACTATCATGCACTGTCATCGACTATCACCATCATTCACTTTTAATTCCTTAATTGCCAAAAGCCACCACTTTTGTCTTGACCTTCACGCTGCTTGCTTTGAAAATAGACGCACGCCTGGCTTGCGTCACACCCTCCAGGGGCATGGGCCACCTACAAGAGTTCTCCAGAGGTCTCTGTCCTGGGCGTTCCTCTCGAGCTGACTGCAGCTCAGCCCCCAGTCCCCTGATGTCTGATTCAATTTTCCAACACCGCGAGTTCCGTGGTCGTCCACACTTCCTCTTGCTCTAAGGGTTCCGAGGCAGAGCTTGCCTCTTGATGCTGGTTAGGGGTTTGCGGAGAATGCGGCCTATCCATCTCCAACGTCTCTTCAAGATCTTAGCATCATCAGGCATCTGGTTGGTTCTTTGCCACAAATCACTGTTGGACGTCATTCGTCCCTGCAAATAAAATCTTCCAGGGTGGGGAAGTACAAAATCTGAACCACTCACGAAAATCTCGAATATTCTCGCTTGGGTGAGACACAGGGAACGCAAGACGAAATTTGGTCAGATTAGCATGCAACAAGAATTGACAGAGAGCGATCGGAAGAGAGAGTTTGGGGCGGGTTGCGGGCTCGGATTTTCTCTCCAACGGACGAACGTCAAGTTTCTGAGCTTTTGATGTTTGCAGTTTGTAGGTGTGTAATGTAGTAGAGGGATTAGTCATATGTCGTCTCAGTTGGAACAATGGCCGACACATTTTTTGTCGCAAGTTGGTAGTAGGTTGCCAGTCTCGACCGATTTCTCATTATGAGAATGAAACGAAAATTTTCTAGGAGCTTCTAGTGTGAAGTCTAGGCCAGACATTTACCAATTCTCAATTGCGGGTAAGCTTTTTTCTTTTTTTTTTTTTTTTTTTTTTTTTTAAATCAGAACTAGTCAATAGAAATCATGCTATGTTCAAAACGTTTGTTTATCACACTCGCTTAATATGGATATCTTTTTGGTCGTTTGCGGGGAAACAAGGATCAGCCACCTTCACCGTACCCAACTATTTCATGCTAAGGGGCGCATAAGGCCTCAAGAACAAGGATCAGTATCGTGAATTATTTTTACGTGAACCTTTAGTTCGAGAGTAGCACTTTAAGAAAATGGGCGGGCCCCACCGTTTTAACGGTCAAACTCTGACTTGAAGGTGGGGCTTTTTCTTTGATTTGTCAGATGTTCGCGCGAGTTGATGGTGTGATTTTTACCGGTTTCTACCCTCTTTTATCACGATAAGTGCATACTTTTATGGCTTGCTTTGTTCCCTTTATATCTTAATGTTTTCTTGTTAATTTGTTTTTGTAGAGGGTATGTCATCCGTTTGTTAATTGGCCGATGTTCAGAATTTTTGGATCCTGGATCGGATACCATCTCATGCATTTTCAGTGAATTTTCGCTATGATAATCATGATCATTGCCTGTCTTGAGTTGTTATCTCAAACAGAAATTTACTACTCTAGTTTACTCTTGGATGTTATTGTTCAATCATTTACGGCTGATTATTTTTGATGTTTTTGTTATTTTTAATTTTTTTCCCTTTTACATGGCCTTGCATTTACTGAGAACCCAGGAATGGACACTCGAAGCAAATACAAGTTACATCTGTCACCTAAGCACGAGGTGAAGAGAAATCTCTAACTGTCATGAGCTTGGACATTGATATTCGTATTGGCAATGTCTGAGGCAAATCATCAGTAGGCCATTTACATTAAAAACGTTCAAAGAAGTTGAGCATGACCAAATCGTGTTTATCACGTTGTCTACAAAATAGATACATACGGTACATTGGATTTGTAAGTTGCTATTTTGGAAGAGTCATGGCGTATGAATCCTTTTTGATTTAGAAAATACAGCGAGTGAAATTCGATTATTCAAGCTTTACACAAGTTTTTAGTGACAAAAAATTGCTTTGTTTCGAATTATTTAACTCTTTTCTTCGTAGGTTTCACTTCTTAGCTCTCGTGGCGTTAAACGATAAAATAACATCTGTCAACAAGCATTTTGTTGGCCAGTGATGCACCGATGTACTTCATGCACAACTTGAGATACCGTATGTATCTAAGAAAGAAAGTGGTGAAGTTAAGTTCAATTCCGGAAAGTTAAGATCGAATTCGAATATGTCAGAACTGGCAATAACGTTCCGTTCAGCCGTAGAGATTCCAAAACTGAGTTGTTCGGCACTGAAAATGGCGGTTTTCGATTACAAGACATCCACAGCTGTGACTTGGTCTGCGAAAAATTTAATGTGGATGTCTTTCGAGATTTCTTTGAGCATCGGAAACTAGCAAACCTTCTATAAGTCATATTTCCATATCACCTTCAGAACACGGAGGCGTTTGCAGCTCGCTTAGCAGAATGCATGTGAAACGCCTCCTGGAACACGCGAGGGTACACACAGTAAATTCGCAGGAAACGATAGCCATTTATTTACTTCTTTTAATATCCATTATCAACACATGTTAAAACTGCATGCGCCCACGTAAGCACAGTCGCAGTTGGAATCAGAAACGTTGGTGGTTATCGTAGGGATAAACCATGTCTTTATTTTTAATCCGTTATGCACGTCATGTCATCAGCACCTATAAACAATTTGTAATATATCAGGCAAAAACGACCGTATTTGACCACATATCCAAACACCAAAAGAGGGTTAAAATAGACGCATAGCGGAGTATTTTTGACGAACTTCGAGGCCTTTGGAAATGTGGTCAAACACTGTCTTGATTCTTTGATTTACATTTTCGATCGACACCAAAATTTAGGAGCAGGCGGAGAAATAAAATCGTAAAAATCTATGCTAATCAAGATCAGATATGCAAAACCGTCACCTGTTAATTACAAAATTAGGCATTTACTTGTACTGACTATTCTAGTATTTTATTTGACATTTAACTAAAACGAAAGCTTTTGTAGACAAGCTAGATGACACATTTACTAAGACTATTTGTAGTTTTTCTTCGAAAGTCGTAAAACAACAAAACTAAAGTAGTCACTCCAGTGTACCAATTAAAACTCAAAGCCAAGACACGTAGCCGACTTAAAAGGCGGGAAAAGGTGTGCGAGCGTGTCATGCTTGGTTTTAGCTTTATTTCTGATTGGATGACAAAGTTCCGCGAGGTTTTTACCCCAGTAGTTGTCCGCTGAGTAATATCTCTCTATCTGTTATTACTCGGGCTTCCGTAGGAAAGCCCGAGTCATAAAATGCAAGCGTTTTGGTCGCCAAAAGAGGGTCATGGTTCCAGGTGTTCCATGCGTAGACCATAAAAACTGGGGATGAGAAACGCGGCATTGCTCGCTCCTCGTGACAGAATGCGGTGTTTTGCGAAGAAAGTTTTGGCAAGAATCGCGCCTTATACGTTCATCACACATACAAAGATGCCGATCGTTTTCAGAAAGGGTCGGTCCACGAATTATATTGCTTGAAAGCCAGCCAGGTAAGCAAAGTTCACGCTCAAAACGTTCTCGTGAGGTAACAACTGAGCCGATTGCGGTATGAGTTCAATCTACGAAAACACTGGCAAAAAAATAGGCAGTCCCTTATAAATGAGAGTCTTTTTCATACTCCTGCCTTGATTCAATAAAAATATGTAGCTTGAATATTTCTTCATAAACTGCGTTAAGGGTCGCAAATTCTTGGAAGTTATCCGCAAAATACACAACTTGAAAGTTTATGCAAATTATGTGCAATGCAATTTAAGCCTAGTCACAGGACTGTTGTTTTCGCAAAGGAGTTTATCGTGATTCGTTTTGGCTCTGTCGAAAGGGATTATCCGCTCTCCAAAGCAGATATGACTCTTGAAAAGGGTTTAAGATCGCAACACGGCAAAGATGTTCAGCTACACAATTTACTCGGATCGTCACGACAAGTAAACAAACTTCGTACAATTTCTGCTAGCATGTACAAAGTAATCGCCATAAGTTGTAAAAAGACCTCGAAATTTTTTTTGGAAACAACTTCTCCATCAGTGCGTAGACAGCTGTGCTTCATTCCTGAATCAAAATGGTTTAAACTCAAAACTTTCGATAGGATGAGGAGGACACACTCAACGAAGCAACTTGAATAGTAAATATCTAAGCGGACCTCTTGTACTAAAAAATCCTGACTCTTTAATTTCCTTTCATCGTGTCCAATACGCGTTTTTGTAAAGTACGATTTGATACTGTGGTACGAAGCCCGAGTAAACGCGCTTAGAGCGTCTAGTTAGGATAGTGAAATGCTTCGCTGGGAAGCGCTTCTGGAGCACCCCTCCTTGTTGAAACGTTTTTCAACTAAGAGGCTAATCTCTTGCAAATGACACTGGTTAAACTACTGGTAATTAACAGCTGTAAACGAATGAGGTACATGCCATGTCAGGTGTGTACCGCACTTGTTTTAGTGCGAGACTTTGTAAGATACTGCTATCGACAAATTCGACATAAACTTAATAGCACCCAATCACAGTGAGTATTTATGGTAAGGAGCGTTATTAGAAATGAAGTAAGACGAAAGCAAATTCGTCAAGAACAAACGGGCACTGGTATTTACACTTAAGCTTCCACCTAGGAGTACTTGGAAGAACCCACTTTGCATGAAGGACAAACTATATAACTTACATTTTCGTTTCCAGCGTTTAGTTCTTTGTAGAACTCGCTTGGGTTGAAAAACAAACTATTTTTTTACATTTTGGCTTTTAACAAAGCGTTCTTTGTGCAACTCCTTTGGAGTGAAGAACGAACTGTTATTTACACTCTGGCTTCCAACATGGATTGCAGTGTGGAACTCCCTCTGCTTCTTCTAGTGGTGGTTAAGGTCACTTGTCCTCGACCAGTGATTTCCTCGTCGCGGCATAGGATCATGTTTTTAAAAGCTGCTTTCATCTTTCCGTTCAGACCAATATACAACCAAGGGTTTATGGCGCTGTTAGCCTGGCTGAACCAGTAGCAAATGTAGATAATTACATAAGGATCCCACATCGCCCCACGCCCACTCACGCCGAAGCTCACACCTTCGTCCATCTGATAGACGTGCACTGGAAGCCAGCAGAGTGCAAACACCACCACAATAATGATGAGCATTCGGATGACTTTCTTCTTGGGGATTTCCTGTTCTCGTTGATTTTCACTTACGTTATGATCCACGGGCACTTCATGGAACCACAGTTTTCGAGCAACTTGGGTGTACAGAACTGAGATCACAGCGAGGGGCAGGAGGAAGCCGACAGCAAAAAAGTAAGCATAGAAGGGCAAAATTAGAGATCCCTTAATTCGACACTTGCCTCGGATGAGCTTGAAAGCAACTGGTACGATTGACATCAAGGCCATGGATGAGATCCAAATAATTGGCGTAATGATCTTAGGCTTCCTGAACCAAATGCTCCGCCGGAAAGGATGCACAACAGCAAAGTATCGATCAAATGCTATTACAGTAAGGCAGAAAATGGAGGCGATCGTCGAGACATAAACAGCATAGTAGAGAAACCTGCAGCTAAAAACCTGAAGAAACTCAGAGCTTCCAGAGACATAAAAGTGAGTAATGCTGACAGGCATCTGAAACACAACAACCATCAAATCAGCCACCGCCATGTTAACAAACATGAAACTTGTCAGATTTCTTGTTCTTGGTTTCTTCCACACGATGTAGATCAGCAGTGTGTTACCAACCAAAGCTACGAGCATTGTTATCGCATAAAGCACGGTCAGAGACAGTACGATGGTATTATCGTCTGTCATGTTCTGTGAATTAAAACAAAACAAAAAATGTTTTCAAAGTGAAGGAACTTCTTAAAACTAAACGTTTTAAGGTCGAAAACACAAAAAAGTAATTTTTACGGTGGTTTTGAAATTTTGCGAGTTTTTACTTGATCCCAGTGGTGGTGGATGTTTGCTATTCTCTTCGACACGGGTGGAGGGTGATGGTGGGAGGGGGTGGTTATTCACCTTCTTACCACAGGACCCTCGTTTCAATTCCGCTCGCTTCCTTGAAATATTGTTTACGATGTTAGCCTAATTAGCATAAGACACCAGTTTCTTATCAAGCTACAAAGATATCATTTCTGAATATTGGAAGTACATGACATGATTTGTAGTAAGTTCAACCGATGTATTAAATACGTTTTTGTTTGAGAAGGTTTTAAATAATTAATATTTTACAGAGTACTTTAGTTCATTAGAACATTTACCACCGAGATTTTCTGTAGTTTTTGAGAGCAAATACCTCCTTCAGTATCACAGCCAAGTAGTTAAACATTCACCAAACACTCGGTCTCGCAAGCTTTTTAAATGTTCCAGTACGTTTCATCTGAATATAATTCACTGTCTTTGGAAAGTCTATGCTAAGTAAAGAGATGTGAAGTGTGATGAAAGGCCTTTTAACGGGCTGCGACGAAAATGTTACAAATTATTTCGAATAACGAGACAGAAGCGCAGCTAACAGTACTGTTCTTGATCCAAGCTCTGCTACGACTGATCAATAAACTAAAATTAAAGTGGAACTGTCATTAATTCGTAGATATGGAAGTAGCCACTGATTTCCCTTTCCCGGAGGCGTTTGAAACCGCCGCACAGATAAATGAATAGCTTAAAATAACGGAATTCAATGGTGCATTTTGCAAAAAATTCGAACTTCTAATTGATAGATTTTCTTCATGTTTTCGCCAAACGTGGAAAATCGGTAGAGAAAATGATCCACCACAAGACAAATGGGGTCACCGAACGTTCAAGATCTTTAAAATATCCAGGCAAAGCTATAGAAATGACCATCTTCCCTATCATTAATAAAGTGTATTGTCGTTTGTCTTACGATGTAGTCACTTGAGATGTAGATCGCGATGTTTCGACTGCTTACTGCTAGTCTTCTTCAGGCGATAAGGTCGACTGATTGTACGGTATCATTTATATCACAAAGGTGGGTTGTGATTGGTGCATTTTGATCCTCCTATTGTTCCATTGTTCCGGCGAGTAGCTGTTCCCTCAGTGGTCCGCTGTTGTGCCGTTCTCCTGTTGTTGTGTTTCTTGATTGTGGGTATCCATGCTTCAGGAATTTCAATTCCACTATCCCTATTGATGTTGTTAGGGTGAAGTCTGATGTGAATAGCTTCCTTGACCCTACGTGTGTACCAGTGAGGATCTCGATCAATAAACTTGACCTCATTCCAGATAGGATAGTGGCCAGTCTCGTGGGTGTGTTCAGAAACGGCGGAGGTCTGGGTACGGGCGAGTCGTATATCCCTGTCGTGTGTATTGATCCTCTCCTGCATAGATCTCCCTGTTTCCCCGATGTAGACTTTGCCGCACTCACAGGGAATCCTGTAGACAACACCATCTTGTTTAGCCCGATTGACGGTGTCCTTTGGTCGCACTAAGTGTGACCGAAGTGTCGTGTCGGACTTAAAGACGGTGCGAATGCCTTGTTGTTCTAGGCAGCGGCGGAGAGACTCCGAAACTCCTTGGACATAAGGTAAAACGGCGGTGGATCTAAATTCTGCGACAGGCTCTCATCTTGGGGTTGTTCGTGCCTTTGTGATCCTCTGTACAAAAGAGGAGGGATATCCGTTAGAAACAATTACAGATGACAGATGTTTCTTCTCTTCAGCGATTACTGATGGTTTGGTCACGAGACGTTTAGCCCGGTCGTACAGACACTTCACAATACCGCGCTTTACTGACTGAGGGGTGGTGTGAATCATACGCTAGGTACTGATCAGTATGTGCTGGTTTCCTGTAGACACTGGTGGTAAGGCGGCCATCAGGTTCTTTGTAAACTGAAGTGTCGAGAAAGGCGATCTTGTTGTTGTTCTCGATCTCCATGGTGAAACGGATTGATGGTTGTTGACTGTTCAGGTGTTGCAGGAAGACGTCAGCTCTATCCCGATCCAGGATGGTGAAAGTATCATCTACGTAGCGTTTCCAGATCTTAGGCTTGCAAGGTGCAAACTCTATTGCTTGTTCTTCAAATATCTACATCTAGAGATTAGCAATAACCGCGGATACAGGGCTTCTCATGGCTGCGCCGTCTCGTTGTTCGTAAATCGATCCGTTGTACTGGAAGTACGTAGATCTTAATACGAAATCCAAGAGGTGCGCGATTTGAACTGGTGTAAGTGTCGTGCGGTCAGCCAGGCCTGCGTCGTTCTCCATTTTTTTGTAGCGCGGCTTGCACGGCGCCCTCGATCGGTACGTTGGTAAACCGTGACTCTCCGTCGAAAGACATCATGATCTCGTGGTCCTGGATCGCTTCACTGGCGATGGTGGAGGCGAAGTCAGTTGAGTTCTTCACTGTGAAGCTCCAGTTACCTGCCGGGGGAGATAATACGTCAGCCAAGAAAGCAGACAGGTCGTATGCAAAGGTGTTGACACACGACGCAATTGGCCTAAGCGGTGTGTCGGCCTTGTGGATCTTCGGCAAACCATAGATTCTAGGTGGTTGTTTGTGTCGGGGTCTGATCTTATTATAAACCGCCTCCGATATGTGCCCGGTTCGTTTCAGGGTTAGCAGCTTCTCAGATAGCTTCAGGGTCAAGCGGTCTGCCGGATCTTTGTAGAGCACCTGGTGCGGTCCGGAATGAATTAGCGCTCATATTTTTGCGTGGTATTTGTCAGCGTCCAGGATTACGCTGGCGCGACCTTTATCGGCCGCAAGGACGGTGATGGAGTTGTCCTCTTTTAGGACTTTAAGGGCCTCCTGCTGTTCCTTCGTGATGTTGGGCGTGGGTGATTGTGCCTGTTGAAGGATGGTGTTGACGGATCTCCTGACTGTGTCTGCTCGCTCCGCATCTAGTGGCCTGACTGCTGACTCAATCTTGGCGATGATCTCGGTGGCTGGGACGCTCGTAGGAATCACGGCGAAATTTAGACCCTGAAACGGAGTGGGCACATATCGGAGGCGTTTTATAATAAGATCAGACCCCGACACAAACAACCACCTAGAATCTATGGTTTGCCGAAGATCCACAAGGCCGACACACCGCTTAGGCCAATTGCGTCGTGTGTCAACACCTTTGCATACGACCTGTCTGCTTTCTTGGCTAACGTATTATCTCCCCTGGCAGGTAACTCGAGCTTCACAGTGAAGAACTCAACTGACTTCGCCTCCACCATCGCCAGTGAAGCGATCCAGGACCACGAGATCATGATGTCTTTCGACGTAGAGTCACGGTTTACCAACGTACCGATCGAGGGCGCCGTGCAAGCCGCGCTACAAAAAAATGGAGAACGACGCAGGCCTGGCTGACCGTACGACACTTACACCAGTTCAAATCGCGCACCTCTTGGATTTCGTATTAAGATCTACGTACTTCCAGTACAACGGATCGATTTACGAACAACGAGACGGCGCAGCCATGGGGAGCCCTGTATCCGCGGTTATTGCTAATCTCTAGATGGAGATATTTGAAGAACAAGCAATAGAGTTTGCACCTTGCAAGTCTAAGATCTGGAAACGCTACGTAGATGATACTTTCACCATCCTGGATCGGGATAGAGCTGACGTCTTCCTGCAACACCTGAACAGTCAACAACCATCAATCCGTTTCACCATGGAGATCGAGAACAACAACAAGATCGCCTTTCTCGACACTTCAGTTTACAAAGAACCTGATGGCCGCCTTACCACCAGTGTCTACAGGAAACCAGCACATACTGATCAGTACCTAGCGTATGATTCACACCACCCCTCAGTCAGTAAAGCGCGGTATTGTGAAGTGTCTGTACGACCGGGCTAAACGTCTCGTGACCAAACCATCAGTAATCGCTGAAGAGAAGAAACATCTGTCATCTGTAATTGTTTCTAACGGATATCCCTCCTCTTTTGTACAGAGGATCACAAAGGCACGAACAACCCCAAGATGAGAGCCTGTCGCGGAATTTAGATCCACCGCCGTTTTACCTTATGTCCAAGGAGTTTCGGAGTCTCTCCGCCGCTGCCTAGAACAACAAGGCATTCGCACCGTCTTTAAGTCCGACACGACACTTCGGTCACACTTAGTGCGACCAAAGGACACCGTCAATCCGGCTAAACAAGATGGTGTTGTCTACAGGATTCCCTGTGAGTGCGGCAAAGTCTACATCGGGGAAACAGGGAGATCTATGCAGGAGAGGATCAATACACACGACAGGGATATACGACTCGCCCGTACCCAGACCTCCGCCGTTTCTGAACACACCCACGAGACTGGCCACTATCCTATCTGGAATGAGGTCAAGTTTATTGATCGAGATCCTCACTGGTACACACGTAGGGTCAAGGGAGCTATTCACATCAGACTTCACCCTAACAACATCAATAGGGATAGTGGAATTGAAATTCCTGAAGCATGGATACCCACAATCAAGAAACACAACAACAGGAGAACGGCACAACAGCGGACCACTGAGGGAACAGCTACTCGCCGGAACAATGGAACAATAGGAGGATCGAAATGCAGCAATCACAGCCGATCTTTGTGATATAAATGATACCGTACAATCAGTCGACCTTATCGCCTGAAGAAGACTAGAAGTAAGCAGTCGAAACATCGCGATCTACATCTCAAGTGACTACATCGTGAGACAACCGATAATACACTTTACTATTGCATCTACTACGATGAATAACAACCTTTTCCTCGAAATTGCCCTATGATTGTTTATATTATTACTTAGCGCGCGCATCGATGCATGACGGGGCGTGTGAATTTGCGCGTGCAGTAAGGATGCGCAGAAACAATTGGCGCGAAGGTATCATGGTAGGTGGATTTTTACGAAAAATGCGAAAGTCTCTCTCTTTTTTTTGTTTTGTTTTGTTTGTTTGTTTGTTTGTTTTTTTGTTTGCTTTTCAAATGGAGAAGCCTGAGATAAATATTTTGCAAAAAGAATGGGGAAAAAAAGCTTTTTTTACTTTTAAGATAAAGGGAAATCTCATTAACCCATTACGGCGCCCTCTAATTAAAATTCACCGCCAGTTGTCACGTGTAAAGTGATACGCGAACTGTTCTCGATTTGGTTGTTTCATCCCAAGTTAGCTTTCGTTCTTGTCAAATTTTCTTTGTGTTAGGACGAAAACGCAAGAAAACTTATTGCCCATTTTCGTCTTCGTAGAAGCCGAAGAGGCCAAAATCTGGTAGAACAAGATCTTTGGCTCTGAGGGACCGTGGGTCGCAGCCCGTGGAGGCGGGGGGGGGGGGGTGGGTGTTACTTTGGGAATTTCTGGCTTGGGATGTGCCGCTGGGACCCTGGAACCCTTAGCCTATAGGCAGAGCTAGTTCAACTGAATTTTGCTACCATATACTAGAGTAAAATCCCTAAATCCCCCCATCTATCGACACTGTTGAAGCTGATTTGCGTAAATTTAAACTTGCCGATTTGCTGAGTTTTTTTTTTTATATTTTGTAGTGGCAATTCCTGGTTTCCTTAGTCTAGATAGAGTCTTCAACCAACTAGTCAGTTTTTTGAAAAATTAAACCCTATCCTAGACCCAAACGCTCTGATTTATATACCCTATCCTAAAGTAAACTGCTTGAAAACCATACCCTTCAAAGCGGCACATACCTATATACCCCATATATGGCTGTGTCCCCCCCCCCCCCCGGGGAGTCGCACTGTCCGCAGTGTAACCAAGAAGAGTGGTTGAAGGAACTCGAGGACGCTAGTCCCTCCAATGAAGCTGAAGGACAAACTACAACAAGTCCTAGTCGCACGAAGTTGCTGGAGAACGGACGCGATTCCGAAACTTCAACAAGGAGAGAGGAGTCAAGCGCAGATATAGATGTAGACGATGTGGATCTCGAGATTTCCTCTTTTTGGCTTCACGAGGCATGGTTTCAAAAAATGTCTGGAGAACGAAGAAGCCTAACCTTGAGCAACATAATACCAATGTCGCCGATCGACGGCACTTACAATACAAACCTGTATAAAGGTCCCAGTCATTTTGTTGCTTCTCGGACGATTTCACTGCGACGGGATTCCGCGCCAGAACTGTAGACATCTGTTTATTTCAAGTTGTCATAACCATTGTTGTAGCAAACTGACCCATGCCGACATCTGTCAGTGTAGAGGGGATGTTTAACAGCTAATCATACCTTCTTCGAAAAAGAGTGTCGGGCTTTGTGTAATTTCGATTCCGCTTCAAAGTTATGGCCTCTTTAGTAGAAGGAAACGTCAGCATTGAGAATATCAAACTTTAAGCGTGTAGAAAAAAACCCAACCCATATCTGAAAAATCGCCGACACCCGATGTCAATTGCACCGCTCCGATAATTCACGTGCGAAAGTGAACCACTTTAAGCCAAACCGTGGTTCTGGGTATTTCTTTTGATATCACTGCGACAATAGCTTCTTAGAAAATTTAAGAGAAATGATTGTATTCTATAACTATTAAGTTTTCAGAAAATGTATAGGTTGATGTGCTTTTCTTTCAAAGCGCCAGCGTAAGAGCGCGATTTCCAAACACTGTCAATCCACCTACCATGATACTTTAATATGTCAGTTGAAGACAGCTGTTTCTGTATTCCGGCAAAAAAACCTCTCCTTTACTGACCGTGGTCACCTAAAGCAAACTGCTGTTACTGTTTGCTGTTATTATTTCATCATTCTTTTGGCTATATTCACTACCCTTAAAGTATACTAGTAACACATTTCAAGCTAGAGTGGTTACATATAATAGCCGAGGTTAAAACCTCTTGATATCTGTGTTTACATAGTTGAGAATAATCCAGATGTTTTCGGTATCACGTTCTTGTAGTTGAACTGTGAAGCATTCCTTTAGGTTAGACATCAAACACGAATTAATTGTTTCCTAACTAAACTGGGGCTATTCCTGAAAACGTGAAGTCTAGTTCGTGTACTTCTTAACAACCTTTTAACAACCTTTTAACAACCTCGCTAAGAATTCAGTTAAAAGTGCCGAAAACCGCCGGTTGGCAATTATTTTTACCTGGCTCTCTTACATCCAACACATTCAAGTAATGTAGCATGCTTCATGATTCTTAATACGGCAGCTCACAAGGGTCACCAACCATTTTAATTTTTTTAATGTTTGTGTTTGTTTTTTCTTTTAAGTTTTGTTTTCATTTTTGTTTTTTGGGTCCCTTCTAATATTTTCCCTTCGCCAAAAGGAGCTCACATGCAATATGTCTACATTTGTCGAGTTTATATCACACTCAAACACGAAAACCTCAAACAATAAAACACAGAACACGCAAACAACAAAACGATCATCGTAGAGTGTGAAAATAATTCCTTCGTTGCTTTCGAAACCAGTAGAAGTTCAGGGCCGTAGGCAGACTTTCAACACAAATAAGGCTACTCTTGCGGGCTCCTTGAAATAATTAGTTCGCTTTAAGAGCATAAGATTACATTCGTTTGCGTGAGGCTTGAGAGCTCTGAAAATGATATGCTTTTATTTATACAACGACCTTTCAACAGCTTCTTACAAGTTAACGAACTATTCACACAATATTAAAACCCAAAGAGTAAGAAGAAAAAGAAGATGAAGAAAAAATCCTTGACTTTACTTGCAATCTTTGTGACCTTTGTACTTGCTATATTCTTCTCCTGAGACAAGTGAACAAGCAATAAAGTAGTAGTAGAGATTATAGTAACCGATGTGTGATTACGCTTGACGAGCAAAACACAACGGTCAGGTCATGGATACTGCCAGCAAAGCATGATCGATGGTCTACACTCCCTTAACCTTTTGCATTTTTGTTTTCGTTCTTGTTTTTAATTTTTGTTTGCGTTTTATTCTTTTTTTGAACAGAAAAAAAAAAAAAAAAACGAAGACGACAATGAAAAACAAAGACGAAACAAAACTTTAAGAAACGAAAAAAGAAGTAAAAACAAAAACAAAACAAAACAAAAGTTAAAGAACAAGAAAACAAAAACGAAAACAAAAATTAAAAAAAAAAACAAAAAAAACAAGCAGGTCTTAGAAACAATTGATCTTGCTTGCTGGTTATCTCAAAGCTATTCGTAGCTGTTTACATAGTTCAGATGCTTTAGCTGCGAACCTTTCAGATAATTTAAAATTCCCTGGTGTAACCTGCCGATAACGCATTGTTTTTAGATAAAATACTATTTGCTAATTAGATCAGAAGAGAAATGGATGTCAGAGAAGACCCGATGAGTGCGTGTAACTAACAATATGCAAATTATCTTTTTTAACCGCCATTAGTTATTGTTCAATCAGCGACTTCGTCGCTCAAAAATCTGTCTCTCGTTTCGCTCGAGGGCGATGACTAATTAAGCGAAGGCCGACTGGTAGCAAGTCTACATAACGGCATAAACATAACGCCATAAGAAGGACGTCACCTCGTTATGTTTGTAGTGTGAACATGTTCACATTTTGACATATTAGCAACAAAACAGCATGAACAAAACAACATAAGGATATTTTCATTATGCCTTTATATGTCGATGTTCGTATTACCGACATAAAGCGAATACGCAGTTATGTCGCTAGTGTGAAGTAGGCCTAACACCAGTGCAAATATTACCTACTAATGTTCAAATTCAGTATGTCCTCCGGTTACAAATGAGTAGGTGACTCATTCGCAGGCAAAACCCCTTTCATTATACCGTGGATATAGACATATCCACGAGTAAAAACTGACACCAACAAATGGTATATTTCAGTATTAGCGGAATCCTTAGTTTAACCATGCATCTAAACTATTCAATTTGGGCAAATCTATTGTTCGGCCGTTGTCAACGGTCCCCGTAGTGTTAACATGCCAATTTTGATATATTAAAATTGTAACTTATACAAAAAATGATGGCGACGGAGAGTTTGTTTTTTCCTTCCTGAACAACCCGAAGCTACAAAACCTTTGTATTCATCTCTACACTATATGACAGAACGATTTTTAAGTGAACACCTGTTTAAACCAAGCTTTACACAGAGAAACGCACACATCCTCGATATTAGCTGATATTCTCCGCCCGCGCCTCAAAGGGATTGCGGTGAGAACATTTCACATTAACGAATATATCTTGAGCAGATAGAAGCTTTTATACAACCCATCGGCTAAATATCCTGCTCTAACAGATTAAGATTAAGATAACAGACAATAATATATTTGTTTTCTGACCTCGCGCGTCTGGCGGCCTATGCACACCGTTTTGATTCGAGTGTAATATGAAGCCATCACTCGAATAATCAGTGAATAATGAAACGTTTACTATTGAGAACTGATTCAAGACATGCTCAAAACAATTTCCTGTATCACTTTGATACCACACATCATGAGGCGCCAGACATTCATTTCGCGGCAAATCAAAATAACGTACCCAGCAACGAAAAGTTTTTTTAAAGGAGCTACGTCACGGTTTCTCATCTTGAGAAGTTTAGCCTAAATATTTTCATGTTGGTCGTTTGCAATCCGTGTTCATCTTCTCCATCATGACCATCCTTGTTTCTTTATGGTAAATTATTATCTCTTTGGTGTTTCAGTAAACTACAATTTTCTGTTTTCTTTCACCTTAAAGATAATTTTGTAAGTGGTCAAAATAACACAAAATGCCGAGACTGAGCCCCTTAAGTTTCTGGAAATCCCATGCAAAATACTAACGGCAGAGGTTGGATTTTGTATGTCATTCCAAGTGACCGATCTCCTAGAACTTATCATGCTTAGAATGTAGCTGCACTGTAGCCAACGAAAAACAGCTCTCCATCACCAACTTTAGCTAAGCGAGGTCATAAGTGTAAAAAGAAAGAAAAAAGAAAATAAATCTCTATACAGTAAGTACCTCAGCTTAGTGTTTGTAGATCAGAATTCTGCGTTCTAATAAAGCAGAAAACGAGTTGTTGTCACTCCAGGTTGTTCAGTGTAATTTTAGTTAGCTCTAATTAGCCCGACCTGTCATGACTGTCGGATCATATGCAGGTGGCCATGATAAGAGTATTAAGTGGCAGTCCCGCTAAAAGCGGTCCACTCGACTTCGGGACCAAAAATCATTTTCCTTCATTTTTTGTCAGTGAAAAGGGTTTGACACATATATATAAAAAAAGCAATTTATTATTTTCCAATTCCTTCTTTTTGCTTTGCCACGAGCCAAAATTGAATTTTGGCCAAACTGAGGTTGCCGACCGTGATCAGAAAGGTAAAATTCACCGATTTTGTGAAGCATGCTACGTCGCCTAAAATGCAGCTCACGGAAATTCGTTTTCATGCGAATTTTAAGGTACATTCATTACTTTGCCTGACGAAATATGGAAACTTTTCGAAAAATTCGAAGCTTACCAGCGAGGCTGGAAGATACCCTACTCCGAGGCCTTTGATCACCTACTAAAATTTAGCCAAATTTGACGGGGAAAATCTCAAAAGTTGGGTCTAAATGAAGCCTAAAAAGCACACCACAGTAAATTTCATACCTTAATAAACCATTCTATAAGTTCAAACCGGCGGGTATCTCATTGGATTGCACGCGAGAACAGATCAAAATCTGCCACAGTCAGTATGTTTACATAGCTATCGCTCGTGTCAAAGCTCATTTGCATAACCCTAGCACCCGGTGAAAATAAATCTTCTTCCCTTCAGGTTCGTTTGTTGAACTTCTGAGTAGTGGCAAATAGCTTCCTTTAATACTTGTGTACACTCTACATCCAGTTTTGAGGTGAAGGTTGCGTTAAAGTTGATCAATTCTCAAGACTTGCGCGACTCCAAAAGTAAATAATGGCGCCGGTCTGCAGAAATTAACCGTGGCCGTCGTCCTGACCCTTCAATAAGTTCTGCCGCAGAGGTAGCACTAGGAGAAGAAGAAAGTCGTACGTTTTCATATACCGTTTAATGGCAACTGAATCCTGTACTAGTGCCAAGACTACTGGGAGCTTGAGGGCTATATGCCCGAATTTGAAAAACAACAACGAACACTTGCCGGTTGCATCGCTGGGAAATGAACCTGAATGAACGGGACACGCTTGAATGGAACTATGGTTTGCGATGAATGATGGGCTTTACTTCTGTTTTATGCTTGATGCTTGTCTTTTAGTGTCTTACACAGCGCATACAGTAAACTTCAGGATCTGTTTATCGGGCCGGTTATACAACGAAAGCTGCACCGGCTTCGTCAAAATGTCACACAAGTTGTAACCTGACCAATTATCCAGGTATCTGCATGTGAGGCCCCAAAGGGTAGGGTTTTTCAGCCGTTTGGGTCATAAAAAGGGTATCCATTTTGGCCATTTTGGTTATAAATTGGGTATGGTGTTAGCCCTCTAGTCTTGAATTGGGTATTTTCCTAAGCAGAAGCTACTTTTTCATCATTATCAATAAGACCTTCAACAAAAGCCCCTCATAACGTATGTTTAGGGCAACTGTGTCAGCCGCAACGGTCATAAATAGGCTATCGAATTTTTGGTCATGTCATAAATAGGGTAGCAAAAAAACGCAGATTTTGGTCATAAAGAGGGTAAGGGTTTTGGGAAGTGGGCCGCACACCTCCACTCAACTTTTCTGGAAGTACCCCCCCTCCCCCCTGGGCCAATTACCAGGGGTCGAGGGCAAACTCCTACCCCGCGTGCGCCGATCATTAGATTTGGCAAGATTTTCTCATTTCAATATTGATAATGAAAAAGCCACCCATTAATTTTTTGGACTAGTGCAATCTTTTCAGTATGACCGAACGACGACAATCATTGGACCTTTTCAATTTTTATCTACCTTTCCTCGGAAAAATGTAAGGAGTTGCTAATACACGAGGGCGGAGGAAGCAGACATGGACCTAAAATTCACTTTTCCTTTCCCGTTATCAGCCGTTCGTTTTTCATAGAAACCACAATGGAAGAAAATCAAAAGATGGCACCAAGAAACCTTCCAAAAACCGTCCATATTGAAGCGCGTGCAGATGTTGAGAGGCCGATTTCTCACTTTTTGTTTATAGGACTACTACCCTTCCCATTTTTTCTGACGACACCAGAATTATTGGCCATAAAAATAGTTTGTCTTTGATTTCTCCGCCTGGCGAAACATGTATTTAAGTAATGGGACATGCACTCTTACTGGTATGGGACTCAAGCGTTGGTGCCCGGAGAGTACTCCCTTATATGGGCTATGTAAGTATGGGCGGTCCCAAAGGGTCTGGTTTTTCAGCCGATTTGGTCATTAATGGGGTATAATTGTCAACTTGTTTCAAATGCAGTAGGGACGTCGGAGCCGGGGGAGATGGGAGGGGGCTTTATTCAACCCAATTTCAAGCCAAAATTACTTGAAATAATAATGTTACAAATATCTCCAGACCCCCTACAAGTAAGCGCCTATGGCGCTCGCTTGTAAGCCCCCCCCCCCCCCACCCCCCAATTCAAAATACGCTCCTCCATCCCTGAGCAGGAGCCCTTGATTTTAAACGATAAGCTCCGACCATGGGATTCAATATCACGATGCTCAAGGCCATGTGAGATCATTTTGAAATTCGACTCAAAACCAGAGAGCGAAAGTCTTCTTTAATGAACTTGTAAGCTAAAGGACATGGATAAAGAGTGTTATAAATAGATTCAGTAGCTCGTCAATCTCAGTGTAGCGTCAAGTCATAGTGTAACTGTCACCAAACCTTTTCTGTTTTAAAAAAAAATACGGCCAGTGGTGTTTGCTGAACTACGGGCGAAAGGGTTCAATCGCATCTTTTGTTTTATTGCTGCTAGGTCCTATTCAGTGATGGTTATGAATATAAGTCTGTATTAACACTACTTTTAATTCACATATGTTAATGCTCGCTATACATTGTATATGTAGAAATGTTCTCAAATATGTATTTTCTTCGGGCTATTATGATTTTTACAGACAGCATGAGGATGTAACACTGACGTATGCCGGATGCGATATAACACCTTTAATAAAAAAGCCTATTGCATTTTAAGACAATTACGTTCAAAGTCCACACCGTCACTTGAGTCCCATACCAGTAAGAGTGCATGTCCCATTACTTAAATATATGTTTCGCGAGGCGGAAAAATCAAAGACAAACTATTTTTATGGCCAATAATTCTGGTGTCGTCAGAAAAAATGGGAAGGGTAGTAGTCCTATAAACACAAAGTGAGAAATCGGCCTCTCAACATCTGCACGCGCTTCAATATGGACGGTTTTTGGAAGGTTTCTTGGTGCCATCTTTTGATTTTCTTCCATTGTGGTTTCTATGAAAAACGAACGGCTGATAACGGGAAAGGAAAAGTGAATTTTAGGTCCATGTCTGCTTCCTCCGCCCTCGTGTATTAGCAACTCCTTACATTTTTCCGAGGAAAGGTAGATAAAAATTGAAAAGGTCCAATGATTGTCGTCGTTCGGTCATACTGAAAAGATTGCACTAGTCCAAAAAATTAATGGGTGGCTTTTTCATTATCAATATTGAAATGAGAAAATCTTGCCAAATCTAATGATCGGCGCGCGCGGGGTAGGAGTTTGCCCTCGGCCCCTGGTAATTAGCCCAGGGGGGGAGGGGGGGGGGAGGGTACTTCCAGAAAAGTTGAGTGGGGGTGTGCGGCCCACTTCCCAAAACCCTTACCCTCTTTATGACCAAAATCTGCGTTTTTTGCTACCCTATTTATGACCTGACCAAAAATTCGATAGCCTATTTATGACCGTTGCGGCTGACACAGTTGCCCTAAACATACGTTATGAGGGGCTTTTGTTGAAGGTCTTATTGATAATGATGAAAAAGTAGCTTCTGCTTAGGAACATACCCAATTCAAGACTAGAGGGCTAACACCATACCCAATTTATAACCAAAATGGCCAAAATGGATACCCTTTTTATGACCCAAACGGCTGAAAAACCCTACCCTTTGGGGCCTCACATGCAGATACCTGGATAATTGGTCAGGTTACAACTTGTGTGACATTTTGACGAAGCCGGTGCAGCTTTCGTTGTATAACCGGCCCGATAAACAGATCCTGAAGTTTACTGTATGCGCTGTGTAAGACACTAAAAGACAAGCATCAAGCATAAAACAGAAGTAAAGCCCATCATTCATCGCAAACCATAGTTCCATTCAAGCGTGTCCCGTTCATTCAGGTTCATTTCCCAGCGATGCAACCGGCAAGTGTTCGTTGTTGTTTTTCAAATTCGGGCATATAGCCCTCAAGCTCCCAGTAGTCTTGGCACTAGTACAGGATTCAGTTGCCATTAAACGGTATATGAAAACGTACGACTTTCTTCTTCTCCTAGTGCTACCTCTGCGGCAGAACTTATTGAAGGGTCAGGACGACGGCCACGGTTAATTTCTGCAGACCGGCGCCATTATTTACTTTTGGAGTCGCGCAAGTCTTGAGAATTGATCAACTTTAACGCAACCTTCACCTCAAAACTGGATGTAGAGTGTACACAAGTATTAAAGGAAGCTATTTGCCACTACTCAGAAGTTCAACAAACGAACCTGAAGGGAAGAAGATTTATTTTCACCGGGTGCTAGGGTTATGCAAATGAGCTTTGACACGAGCGATAGCTATGTAAACATACTGACTGTGGCAGATTTTAATCTGTTCTCGCGTGCAATCCAATGAGATACCCGCCGGTTTGAACTTATAGAATGGTTTATTAAGGTATGAAATTTACTGTGGTGTGCTTTTTAGGCTTCATTTAGACCCAACTTTTGAGATTTTCCCCGTCAAATTTGGCTAAATTTTAGTAGGTGATCAAAGGCCTCGGAGTAGGGTATCTTCCAGCCTCGCTGGTAAGCTTCGAATTTTTCGAAAAGTTTCCATATTTCGTCAGGCAAAGTAATGAATGTACCTTAAAATTCGCATGAAAACGAATTTCCGTGAGCTGCATTTTAGGCGACGTAGCATGCTTCACAAAATCGGTGAATTTTACCTTTCTGATCACGGTCGGCAACCTCAGTTTGGCCAAAATTCAATTTTGGCTCGTGGCAAAGCAAAAAGAAGGAATTGGAAAATAATAAATTGCTTTTTTATATATGTGTGTCAAACCCTTTTCACTGACAAAAAATGAAGGAAAACGATTTTTGGTCCCGAAGTCGAGTGGACCGCTTTTAGCGGGACTGCCA
This sequence comes from Orbicella franksi, assembly GCF_964199315.1. Taxonomy (NCBI): domain Eukaryota; kingdom Metazoa; phylum Cnidaria; class Anthozoa; order Scleractinia; family Merulinidae; genus Orbicella; species Orbicella franksi. The sequence continues at coordinate 12,478,033 of NC_138155.1, read as the reverse complement.
CTTAACTACGTTTGCTTAGTTTTTTTCTAATTTGTCCTTGTAGGTGAAGAAGAAAGGAGAGAAAACGGAATAAATTTCAGCCGCCGAGCTACAACTGAGAATCGTAATTAACCTTACCAAATAAAGCCAATAATGCAAGAACAGATTAACTGTTGGGGATTGAAGAAGAGTTTTATAGGGCAGTTTCCTTGGATTTAGGAAATGGAAATTACAAAACTTCAACTTATTCTAGTGCTGTTTTCATTGCTTTATGGCTAATTTTGAGGTTTAGAGAAAGTATGAATTTTAAACGATTTATTTTAAAACATAAAATTTTCATTTTATTTACAATTATGTTTGAATATCTCGGCCTCGGGTTTATTCTTAAAATATTCTTCAAATTTCGTAAATTTCAGCCTCGATATTCTTATAAAATAAATTCTTATATCAATAGATAAAAAAAGAGGGTAACTTGGAATTTCCCGAAAATTAAAATGTGGTTCTAGGACAAAGTCGGCACTTAAGAAGGTTTGTTTCACTAACATAACAAGCGACAAATGAAGATGGGTTTTAGCAAGATCTATAGCTGAAGTTCGGTTACGATATATGTTTATTCGGAAAATTACAATAACACGGAGATACTGTTATAACGAGGCTCTGAGCAAAGAAATGAAGAATTAAACTTACGTACCTTAAAAATGGCTGTTCTTAGAGAGGAGTTGCCTGCCTTTCGTGTGTTAACACAGAGTGCAAAACTGTCATAAAACCCATTATACAGGCGGTGAAATTTTCGAAGGGCGCGGATCAATTTGATAAGCCGCGCCCTGCCCTATTTTATTTTATTTTTTTAATTAAAGTTCACATTACATTTATAGACGTCATTTGTTTCACAGTGGTCATCTATTTGAGACAACTGCTGGATTTAGTACGCCAAGAGCACTTAAAAGCGCTGTACTGTATTTATTTCAGCACGAAGTCATGCGGACAAGAGTAGCAAGTCGTCTGTTTCGCGCCGTTGTGTATCATCCTCTACTCCTCTACTTAGAACCCTTTTTGGGGCAAACTTTGAAAAATCTAGCTTCCTAATGCAAGTTTTAACTCTGCAGATTACAAAAAAACACAAAACTGAAAAAGGTAATTTTGTATCGTTTAACTCTGGGGTGTATCATGAAGGGAAAATTTTACTCATTCTTTCTTTTCTCTCTCTCTATTTTTTTACGGGGAGGTGTTGAATATAGGGTTTTCCTCGTTGGTTCGGTGTCATCTAGAGCATGATCTTTTGGCATATAATATGTATGAAAAGAGAAAACAAAAAGAAACAAAAATATAATAATAATAATAATTATAATAATAATAATAACAATAATAATAAAAACAGAACAAAATTTTAAAAATATATATTTAAATTCTCTCAACGCTAACTGATAAATTGGAAAACGACCGACCCGGATGCTTAAAAACGGCGCAATGTGGGCTGCCGAAAATGAAACGACTTTTTGAAAACCTTCTTGAACAGTTGAATTTAACGCGGGCTAAATTAAAAGGCGGTGAATGGCAAATGCAACACTTCGCGAGAAGGCAAGACCTGCGTTTTTCTTTACATCCAAAGACATTTTGACTTTCAAATTACGAGACTTCAACTTATTCTAATGTTCAAACTCTCAGATGTCAGTTATAAAAACAAACAATAAAAATGGGGACTTAAAGACACTCTCTTCGCCTTGCAAAAAATCGAGACTCCGAGAGAGCTTCGTGAGTAAAATCGAGACTGTGAGACGCACATAATTGCTAAAAAGAAAAGGACTGTGAGACCCGTAAAATTCGACGAAACGTTTGCGAGACCAATGGTTTTTGAAGGACCCGATTAGCCACCATTAAATTAATGTAGGCATGCTCTAACGGGCATGAATTAAGCGTTTCTGTGGTCCTGTGTAAGGCGATCCAGGTTTTATGGAGGGGAAAAAAGTTGTTTTTCCAAATTTATAGGGATGGTAACATGGTAGAAGGAAACATTTTGCACACAATTATCCAGTGGAATAAAAAGACAAGGTATTTCGTTTGCCACCAACATGCGTACGCATGGAAAATTAGTAATTCATATTTTAATTAAAACTCAAATTGTCTTCATCAATAAGATCTGTCGTCTTAATGGCGCGCAATATAGTTTTGTGTACATCTTAGCAATTAGATAGAGCTGTAATGATATCAGTTAACCAAACTTTACCGAGCTCAAAGCAAACGCTTAATTGCTACAGGAAGTCTTAACTCAGTTGTAAGGAATTGCAACTTTCACCTCAGTAGCCGAAATATTTCCTGTGTCGATTAATTAACATATCAGTTTGCGAAAAAATGAAAACATTACGTATTTTCGACTCTAATGGGTGAAAATGAGTCAATAGATCGACAACTGAAAATGAATAACACGTAGGAAATGATGAGTGAAGAAGAGACGGTATATTGGTTAACAGTATGTTGTTGGAGAATCAGGATCTCTACCGAAAGGCCTGTCTTCTTAATGGCCCACAACGCAGTCTTGTACACGTGTTGGCACTTAGAAGGGGCTGTGACTATATCAGTTTACAAACCTTAGTGTAGAAAAGGAAGAAATAGGGTGACTTTTGAAATTTCGACTGGTTTCTTCTATTAAAAGCTTAAGAATAGGACGATAAAAATGGGGAAAACATAACTCAAAAAAAATCCATTTAGTCATTTCATTTATTTATTTGTATATCTGGTTAAAGCTGAGCAAATCTAGCACTTATTCTTTAAACTTTCGGTTTAATAAAAGGTTTTCTGTCTATATATCTTCCCAGAAGCTTCATAAAAATTCTTATCTTTGCCAAAGTTTGGAAGTTATCGCGCACGAAGCACAATTCAGACAACTCAGTTGAGAAGTAGTGCACTTTGTAACTGGCAGCTGAAATTTGAGATCTGTAAATTTCTCGATAGCTTATGGTCTAAAGGTTTAGCTCCTACACTCTTTTTTTTTTTCTTCTTTTAATAAGACTATTGTTTTTCCGGCCGAGGTTGAATATTGTCGTTTTAATTTTCCGCCGATTTTAGGGTGAAAATATTCGTATGAAAATCTCTTACATCATATAGTGTAGGGCATTTCTGTTTCCGAATGTATTTGGTGATTGAATGGTGTTAAAGTAATTTTGGAGCCAGTCTGTATGTATTGAAGCCTAATATGAAGCCCATATTGTCTTACAGAAATGTTATTAGCATCGAACATACGGCTAGTACTGTTTTTGTTGCTTTATGGCTGATTTTGAAGTTGAGAGAAAGGAAGAACTTTATATGATTTATTTTAAAATATAAAGCCTTTCAGCACACGAAATTATGTTTGAATATCTCAGCCTCGGGTTTATTCTTAAAATATTCTTAAAATTTCGTAAATTTCAGTCTCGATATTCTTATAAAATAAATTCTTATATAAATATATAAAAAAGAGGGTAACTTGGAATTTCCCGAAAATTCTTGTTAAATGAGGTTCTTTCACAAAATCAACACTTTAGCAGGTTTGTTTCATTAACATAACAAGCGACAAATGAATATGAATTTTAGATCTTTTTTTAGCAAGATCTCTAGCTGAAGTTCAGTTACGATATATGTAAATTCGTAAAATTCAGTCACACGGAGATACTGTTATAACGAGGCTCTGAGCAAAGAAATGAAGAATTGAACCTACGTACCTTGAAAATTTTAAAATACGAAGCACAATGCCAAGGCTGTTCTTAGAGAGGAGATGCCTGCCTTTCGTGTGTTGACATAGAGTGCAAAACTGTCATAAAACCCATTACACAGGCGGTAAAATTTTCGAAGGGCGCGGATTAATTTGATAAGCTGCGCCCTGCCTTATTTTTATTAAGGTTTACATTACATATATAGACGTCATTTGTTTCACACTGGTCAATTGTTTGAGGCAACTGCCGGATCTGTAATTTATCAAAGTAAATTCAATTTTTATTTTTAGTTTATTAGTGCGATTGTAACTAGTGTAGCATGGTAGCTGTTAGTAGAAGTGATTAACCCGAGAAAAACAGCGTCTGCTAATGGACTCAGTTAGTTTTTAAACAGTTCTAAGAACTCCATTAACTTTGTTTAGTTTTAGTAGCCTTTGGTTTTGCTCTTGGGTCCCGTCCACACAATGCCAGAGAAAGAGTTTGAAAAAAACGCAACAATCGACGGTCATTTTGGATTTGTGTTTGAGTAAAAAGTTGGCTGGGAATCACATGTTTATAACGTTTTCATCGATTTCGAAAAGATCCGTTGTCAAAATGTTTTCCTTCCACACTAAACCGCGAAGCCGGCTTTTTCAAATATTCCACCGTTTTCGTGACGGATTATTGTGGATGGTAAGCCAAACCGTAGAAATAAAGCTGCGTTCTTAAATTTCTCCGTTGTAGTATGAACATGGACGGGGTTTAAACTTTCTTCAGGGCTAATGGATCACCGAATGAAAGGGTGTTTTCGCAAAAAGAATACTCTGTTGTAAATTACACAGATTATGATTTCAATAAACTGTAAATACGAACTGAAAATCATAAAGTGATAGTAAATATTAGTTTTAAACTTCCAAGAATATTCTTTGAGTGAATGAAAGAGAATTTTAATTAGCTTGACAAAAATATAACTGGGGACACTATCTACATATTAAAAAATATCTTCGCCACACAGAATTAAAGCTATTTACAATTTAAACCAGCAGCAATGAATCAGCTGTCACTGAAACACTGATTATCTGCAAGAAAAAAGATTGAATAGGTTGATTGAAACTACCAAGATCAAGATTATGAAGTATAAACAGAAGTGTGTTTGGTCTTGGCGCACCGTTTAGTTTCCGCTGATAGTTTATGCAAGGTGCAAGAAAATAAAATTAATAATGATAATTAATAATAACAATACCAAAAAAAAAAAAACATTCTTCAGTTCATTCACCAAAAAAGAGTTCAGTATTCACCACTAGATAATCACAGATGTGGTGTGACATTGGAAATAATCAAGAGAATAAGTTATTACGAAGTTTATATCCTTGTCGATTGCAATTTCAGATTCGTAGGACTTTTATATTACAGAACACTTTCACTTATTAGTGTTACCACCGCTAGATGAGTAAACAAATTGAAAGCCTTCTAGCTTTATATATACATATATGTTATCTTTTAGTAGTAGCCAATGGCTTGATACCATTTAACATAATCTATTTGGTCACTAGCCAATATAAAAATTTTAAACCCAAAAAAAAAGGAAGAAAAAAACTAGAATCTTTGGTTTAGGTTTTCTTTTTAAAAAATGTACTGAAATACCACTACATTAAATCTAACACCCGCGGAAATTACCGGGGTGAAAATTTAAAACTCCTAAGGAAGATCGACGAACAATTTGTATTTGTTGTTGTTTTTTTTTTTTTCGTGTTTTGTCATTAAATCCAAGAAAAGTCTTTGACAAGAAGTCTTAAATCGGCTCTAATAAGAAGTTACAATGTCCGGTAGCCGTAAAGCATCCTCCAAATTGATTAAAAATTAATAAAAAAATGGAAGAAAAAATGTCCGAATTTTGGGCTCCAATAGTTATAAATAGGTTTGTCGAAATCAGGAAATGAATTTCATGTGAGAAATGATAAAGGAAGTGAAAGTAGTATTTTCATTAAGTTGGTCAGGACTGTCAGAATTTTCTTACTATTGTTTTAGTGTAAATTTCTTGCTCATTTTTTTTAGTACACAGTGTGCATGAACTTTATTACTCTAGTATGATAGGTGAGGGTACACGCAATTAATTTGAGGAATTAACACACTTTTAAAACAGCAACTCCCAAAAAAATATAAGGAAAATGGATTCTTACACTGGTTTCATAAATTTGGTAAATTAAGAAAAACAGTTTTGTTTTTGTGTTTTTGTTTTTGTTTTTGTTTTTGTTTTTGTTTTGTTTTTTTGTTTTTGTCTTTACTAAGAAAGTAAATTTTGATGACCAGCCTAACACATACTCCCCGAATTCTCTTCCTCCTCCCCCACCCCCTCCCCTTTATACGCCTGCTACGCAGGCTACGATGCGTATAATTTTGAAATTTTCTAAAACTCCAAGTTAAATTTCATGCGGATATGACAACGCTAAATAACTGCAAAAGGATGACATTTAAATACTATGGGTTAATTTTTCCCACCAGGCTTATTATTTCGGCTTGCTAAGCGCTCGTAAAAAGACGGTAATTTTGGGATCGAGTCTTGCTCTTTTCGGGGAAAAATACCATGAAGGCCGCCTTGACCACAGGCGGCCCAAGCTCTCAATGTTATCCTTTTTTTTTTTTTCCTTTTTATGCGAACGTTCAGGCTAACGCGACATATGGCATGTACTATTACATAACGACCGAATTTGACCACGCGAAACATGACTCCCGCCTTGCAGCATATGGAGGTGTTGTGTTACAACGGTTTGAATTTATAAAGGTTTGTATGGGAATGCAACGGCTTTGCTTGAAAAGCCAATTATTCTTATAGTTTGTGAATAAAATCTACCTACCCTGTTGCTGTGTTGTATTCTTTGTTGTTTGCCAGCTCCTCGGGCCGATCTAAAGCGATTTCGGCGAGTTATCGTTCTGTGGGTTTCCACTACTGAAAGAAAGACAAGGCCGGACACTGATTTCCGGAGTGCCCGCCGTTCGAAGCGAATAAATCCACTGAAAATAACCCTGCCGGCTCAATTCCTCCGTAGAATCGAAGAAGAAATGTTGAAGTTCCATGTCAGTTCATTCGCTACGCGATTCCGTCCACAACGCCTTCGCAACGATACATTTATTTCGAGATTGCTTCGCTCGCAAACTCGAAAACAGCCGCGTCACAAAAGTTAGGACACTTTCGCGGTGTTGGGTAACTATAATTAGCCCGACCGGGGGTAGTCAGCAACGATTTGTCAACGGTCAAACCAAAATGCTCCCCGGGTACCCTCGTGCTTTAGTTGTCAAACCCATAAAGGGAGTGCCCGGTACCCGGGCGAGGAACACTCTGAGAGTGAATTTTATTACCCCGACGAGCTACAATATCAGGAGAACAGCAAATCCATAGCGTTAAATCTTGAATGAGTTGGTGCCGGACAGGACGAAGGAAACAGCCAAGAAGAAATTGAAACTTTCGTCAAATAGCCATATCATATAAAAAACTAGACCTAGCTATTGTGCATGAGAACTGAAAAAGAGCAATTGTTTAGAGTCAGATTGTCAATTAGTTTAGCGTACTGTCAAAATAAACTCGAAGAGTTGTTTTAGGAAAAGCAATGAAATAATTTTTGAGGGTTTAAGAACAAGTTGTTAACAAAACGACATATACAGTTTGGCTTTATGAAAAGCTCCTTATAGAAGTAACTTTTTACCCAGGCAATGAGGCCTGGGTTTAAATTTCGGCTGCGTCACCTGTGCATGCGTCAGCACATGCAATTTACAGAAGTTGTCGACGTGAAAAGTTAGCACGGATTCCATGATTTCTAGGGCGATGAAATCACATACAAACGAACATACCGTTCGAGGTAGACCAACACTAATAGACGTTAAGCGTTTTCGGAACGGGTCGGTCTGGAAGCCTTATGAGAGATCAATTTACGAGCGAACATTTTGAAAGAATTTATCAAGAATCATGTTATACCAAAGGAGCTATCGACCGGGGCTATCAACTCTTCAACTTGATAAAAAGCATCTTAGAAGCGTCATCATATTTCTAGACGTGGTCGTGAATCAAGTAGAATCCCAGCAAGAACTCAAGAACGTCTGAGCAACAAGAGCAGAAAGGTTAGAGAATTTCTTTGCCAATGTATTTATTCGATTACACCTAGGTAAAACGTTCTGAGAAACTTCGTTAAGTATAATAAAGTTAAAATCTCGAACTAAACGATATTCTCTCGTTATATTCTTGTAACAGAGTTATGTGTCTTTACAAGAATGAAACCCATGTAGGGAATTATGGTACATTTAAGCTGAAAGAAACTAAGGTATGTTGACCCCAGCAAAACAATTCTCGGCCTGCTCTGTCACGCAATCCTGATGCAATAAAAAAAAAAAAATTATTCGAAAACCATTCAGTAGATAAAGTCACGAAATTGTGATGTAATAGGAGATTAAGAAAGATGACACTTACCTAATTTTTCTGTGCGTTTTCCCAAACCTCAGATATTCGTCGAAATATTTTGCACAAATTTAGATAGCCAAGTATGGAGCCGCCATGTTGGTGTACCTCTGCGGTAAACCAACATTGCGGCCGGAAAATAGTGTAAACATCTGGAACTTACTTTGGCTATCTAGGCGACTGATTATCTGTATTGAGCAAACAAGCATTTACATAAGCACTTTTCCTAATAGTTTAACTTCTGAACGGGGTAAAAATCACGAGATAAGTATATATTTTTCGACAAATGCATTCGTAGCTCAATGTCACGCACTGCCATAACTCTGTCTCGCTTGCTTGGGAAACGCAAAAACAACAACAACAGCAACAACGACAAAGGCTAAGGGAAACAGACTGAAACGTTCATAGGCTGATATAAAGACCTTGACTCATTTCACTCCCTAAAGACCTGCAAACCAGTAATAAGCTATTGATCGATTTCATAAAATGCAATCAAAGGCAGAATGGCTGGAGCACATCGATTCGATTGAATTTTGTACGACTTCAGATGCAGAAAATTTAGCTCAATTGCAATATAGCTAGTGCTTCTCAGTATAACGACTGCCTGGATACACGCAGCAAGCGTTTAGTTTGTTTTAATACCCCAGACCGTCATAGCTGATACGTTTGATTAGCTACACTCAGGCTTAAATCTTTGTATACTACTTTCAATTTAATTGAGTTATGTCTCAGTTCTACAACTTTGCTTAAGCTTGCCAACTGTCAAGCAATATCTGACGGTTACCACTCAATTCCAAGAGATGCCAATCTTAAGACTTACCTTTTTAAGCGTGCATTTGATTTGTAGTTTTTTACTTTTTATTTGTAGTCTAATTGTATTGTATAGCGTATTTAATTCTTAGGATGTTAAGTTTCATGATTTAGGATATTAGGTTTTTAAAGGATTAGGATTTTAATTTTAGGATTTTAAACTTAGGATTTTAATTTTACAGTATTGTAAAGCGCCATTGACAATTAGTGAGAAATGGCGCTATATAAATGTATATTTATTTATTTATTTATTTATTTATTTATGTCTCGCTAATAACTAGACGTACTAGTCAAGCAACGTCTCAAACACTATTTCTTGTTTGTTACATTGACGAAAGTGATATTTACAGTTTGGTATCTTGGAAGGGGCTCTTTGAAAAGTTCGTTTTGCCTCTCGAGGCAGTGACCATAGGATTTTCCAGTTTAGGACTGGCTGTACGGCGACTTCCGATCATTTTGGCGAAGGCTGTTTTCATCTTTCCATTTAGACCAATGTACAGCCACGGATTTATGGCGCTGTTAGCCTGACTGAGCCAGTAGCAGAAGTAAATGAGAGAAGGCGGCCATAATGCTGCCTTTTTTACAGATTTGTCCATCTGATACACATGCACTGGAAGCCAGCAGACTGCAAACACCACTACAACAATGATGAGCATTCGGATGACTTTTTTCTTGGGGATTTGCTGTTGTCGTTGGTTTACATGTACTTCATCATCCGCAGGCATTTCGTGGAGCCACAGTTTAACAGCAGCTATGATGTAGAGGATGGAGATGATGGCGAGAGGCAGGAGGTAGGTAAGAACAAGGATGTAACTCCAGAAGGCCAGAGGCAATATGACAGTGGCATCAAAGCGGCAGGCACCATCTATAAATTTGAAGACCACTAGTGCGACTGACATCAAGGCTATGGATGAGACCCAAATAAGTGGTGTAATGATCTTGGGCTTCCTGAACCAAATACTACTTCGGAAAGGATACACAACAGCAAAGTATCGATCAAATGCCATCACAGCGAGACAGAAAATGGAGGCGTTAGTAGACACGAATACAGGGTAGTAAAGCTCGCAGGGAATGTGGAAGAAATAAAACATAGTTATGCTGATAGGCATCTGAAACACTGCAATCAACAAATCGGCCACCGCCATGTTAACAAACAGGAAACTTGTCAGATTTCTTGTGTCAGGTTTTTTCCTCACGATGTAGATCAGCAGCGTGTTGCCAGCCAAAGCTACGATCATTGTTATGGCGTAAACTATGGAGAAGCTCACTTCAGTGGTGCCTGTCATGTTCTATAAATAAATCAGGTTAGCCATTTGCTTTAATGATATGTAAAACAATACACAAGTACGTTATATTTTGACTTCTCCCCCACTTTTTCCTGCGCCATGCCATTTTTCGCGCTGCACTCCAACAAACTGAACGCCTAGATGGCACTAATGTGTTTCTAGCTCCATACTGTAAACTGCCGCTTATAAGCCCGTTCCCCTCCCGATTATAAAACCTCCTCCCGGTTATAGGCCCATCTACATGTAAACCAAAAAAGTCATCGGCTATAAGCCCCCTCGGATATAAGTCTTCTCCCCCCTATAGCTTTATTTGTTTTGAATTCATTTTATTATGGAATTTAAAAGCTTCGAAAACCTATTTTGATCAATAAGTACAGCTATAATAAATATTAATCCGGTAATCCGTGACTGCCTCGCACAGTCAACAATTCAAAAGTTATAAATAATAATAATTCAGTTCCAAAATACGCCCAATTTTATAGCGGAGCTCCGGCGGCCCGAAGGGCCGCCAAGCGGAGCCCCATACCCATATAGGAAAGAAATGGATTTTCTCATAGTTATCATGGCTAACGGTATTGCTCGTGGGCGCGTACGCACGACGGCGACGGAGTTGCGCAACATGGCGGCCATTCTCCAGCTAAGCTAAAAGGTTGACAGAAATATACAGCCTTGATTTAACGCCTCCTTCTTTGATATTGGATATCCATGTTATGGTCAATAGACCAATTTCGATATATTAAAATTCAGCCTAACACAATAGACCTCAGGACGAGGCTCTGGGGAATAAACTCCACAAGCTCTGTAGTTATTCCCCAGAGCCTCGTAATGAGGTCTATTGTTTTAGGCTTAATTTTAATATATCGATATGATATAACTTTGTGAATTCTCTATTCTCCTTAAATTTTATCTCGTCAGGGTGATAGAATGCACTCCCAGAGTGTTCAGTCATTGTTTTCAGTTGCTACAATTTTCAGGAAAAAAGCAATAGTTTTCTTAATTTCCTTTCACTTTGTGTTAGGACCTTTTAGCATGCTCTTAATTGATCCATGGGCATTACGGGAGAATAATTTTCAAGCAACGAATTAGATTCGTTCTAGTATTAAGTATTTTTCAATTATTATGAATTAGGCATTTCTTTTTATTTTGTATTTTTTATTTTAGTCGCACGTGATCTTTTGTGATTTTACCGATGTATACCATGTAAATGGAAATAATGGACTAGAATTAGCCAATCAGAATGTGCATTATATCGGTTTTAAATACAAATCATATGTAATAAATGTATGTAAATGATATTTTTATGACAGAGAACTGGACAGGGCAAGAACTTCTCCTGCTTTTGTAAATTTTTTATATTAATTCCTCTCAGTGCTGTCAAAATGTCTCGGGAACCTTCATTTTTGATAGCCCATTATTTTCCACCATACCTAGCGCAGAAGCTCACCAAATCCTAACTAATAACCAATATGCGTGCATCTCTGGCCTTTGCTGTGTACTACGTGTATATTCTGTTACCCTGCCTTAACTGCTAGAAACAATTTTGACAGAGCTGTTTCAACAGTTTCACTTAAATTAATTTCCAGTAACAGCACTACATATAGCAGTGTTATTGAGTATGAGCTTTATGGAAGATGTTAAATTTTTTTTTTTTTTTTTTTTTATGATTACAGAAGAGAACAAAATATACATGTGTATGCATGTACATGTACATACCCTGATGTTGGTGTTGGTTGCGAATCGTAGTTCATAATAGTCATCCTACTACAGGTAAGGGGGAAAAGTTCAGAAAAATTGGAACATCTCTTCCCCCAGCACACCTTCTGTCTACAGGTGCAATAATCGAGAGGTTTTATATATATGAAGAGTATTGTAAAGTTATAGACTTAACATTAAAAGCTGACATTTGAACGCCTCCTTTGCTAAAATTAGTCACGATTTAATTGTTATCACTCCCTGTGAATTTATAGAGATTCCAGAGGCAAATTATCATCTACATGTAATGTGAAAGTCCTGTCTTCAAGTGAGGGAAAATGACACAAAAAAGTTACAGCGAAAGTAAAAAGAATCATGAATGTTGATATGGTATACATTGTACATCATGTAAAGGTATTTGGTGAGTGCCGAAGGCATAACATTTCATGTATTGCTTTTTCAGGAAAAAATATATAACAGTGACGTTTTAAAAGGTGTGATCAGAAAAATAATGAGTACATTGTCCAGGCAGTACCAGTTTACGGACGGCATATGCAGACAGTAAGAGGAACTGTAAGCATTACCGGGTAAGTTTGTTTTATGCTTTTGACTCTTGTTCTTGGATTTTGAGTCATTTCATCACAAGAATAGGTAATGAAAGATGCAATAGTTGTTTGGAATTTATTTTTGAAGGCAAACTTATAAGTCTGCCTATGCTGAATAACAGCCATGTGTAAACTGAATGTAAAGCAAACACACTGTTAAAGATGGGGCAACCCTAAAGCACGGAAACTGGAATCCGGAATCTAGAACCAAAAACTGGAATCCAGAAACCGGAAACCGGAATCTACAAATCAAAGAAAAAAAGTTCTTCAAATACTCGAAAATTGTTTTGCTTAGGTTTTTGCCTCTAAAAAATAAGCGGCCAAGTAAAAGGACCTCAAACTTAACCTTTTTTGAAACAAAAATTCCCCATCTGTCGAAATTCGTGCAACCGTTATTTCTAGTGAGGGCTATGATTATGAGAATCTTAGTAAAGTGCGTCGTTATTTTATTCCAAGCACCCTGAGAACGTTTAAAATAAGTTTGCTGGTAATTAACTACGCAGCCATGGGCCGAGTGCGGATCATGTTCTACCCGTGTTTTTTTTTTTTTTGTCAGTGACCAACCCAAACTTCCTCTCGGCCAGATTTTGATTCATGCAACCTGTGATGTTTTTTTGCCAAAAGCTGTTGAAACATTAATACAAGGACAATGTTACGGATATTTTTTTCTATATTTGTGTGTAAAATATGGTTTCTTTTGGTTTTATCGAGGCGTTGGATTCGAAGGGAAATAATAAATACGCTTAAAACACTAAAAAAGGATAATACGTCAGCCATGGAATGCGCTGACGTTGCAGCTTTCATTTTCGCTAGTTGACAAATAAGATCGTGTTTACTTTGCAAGTTTATTTTGCCAGAGGCGATGGTCACTAATTTATTTGCAATTTTGCGAGTATTCTTGTGGGTTTCTGCAAATGAAGCGAATTCTTTGGCTGTTTCATCGGAGCAAGTTAAGAGATTTGAAGAAAAATTAAATATTTGCCGAGGTAAACAAGAGCTTGCCAGAACTTGCAACGTTTAAGTTAGTGCTAGGAGAAAAAACAGCCCTGGATAGCGTAAACCCTCTGATTGTGTGACTTGCGTGACTACTTCAAAGCACAAACAAATTAAATTTTGACTTTTCAGGAAGAAAGCTGTTTATTAATAGCGTGACACTCGTTTCCTTTTGTATAATTCATGGGCATATCCCGAGCGAACTTCCAGATTAAGACCATTGCGTCATCATAGATTTCACAAAGGCTAAGAGTGATGGTGCAATAAGTTACAACACAGTTTGTGTTGATCAAGTGGTGTGTTTACAGTAATCAATGAATCATGAAGGGCTGCTTTGGAATGTGCACTGCGTTGTGGCTGTAGTATTAACAATACAGTTAAATTTTAAAAACACGGTTATAAGATCTAAAAGATCTTCTTGTTGCCATTTTGTTTAATAAGTGATCTGCAATTTACCGGAGGTATAAATTTACCCTTTACGTCTAGCAGATACTGAACAAGATAGAAAATGTCATAGAGAACAAGATGTCCGTCAGTGGCAGCCCCCTGTACATTGACGGTCACGCCCCCACTTTCGAAGTCCAAAGGCTAACCTGGCTCATCTAAATATAAAATTTGATTTTTCCACCAGATATGAGACTAATTCCAGATCAACACTATTTCCACACTGATACTGTGACAAATCAGCAGTTTATATTCTTGGCGACCATCATATTAAAACAATTTATATAAATGTTTCACACTTACTTCCGTCTGCTTCTCGCTTGCTAACAGATTGGACCACATGTTGTTAAAAGATGCTAAAAGACTGCCAGAAACTCAATGCAATGGCGTGTTGTTATTTGTGCTACTCACCAGTCTTCTCAGAGCATTTGATCTAGACAAGAACCGTGCTCTCACCAGGGCCAGGTTGAACAAAAGATGAGGAACTTAGCCTTTGAGCAGGCTCTCTCTTTTGGGCCGTGGGCATGAGTGGCAAAGCCACATGAAGGCACTCGCTCACATGCCAATGCTCAGACACCAGAAACAGATACCAGAGCCTGCTCACAGACTATGAGCAACTCCATCCACCCGAAAAATCACCAACCCTGACTGGATAGTGACTTACCCAATGGATAGCTTTATCCAGCTTTTGAACAATCGGGCCAGATGTATAGCTAAGGGTTGTTCAGAACTAGTCAATAATTTTTTAGCAATTACAGCTTGTGGCTAAAGTAAAGCCAAGAAAATAAATAACAGCAAAATAAATTTTCCCCATATTTATTTATTAGACATTGCTGAAGTGAATTATTCCTACCATCATTCATAATATCTGGATTCCGGATTCTGGGTTCTGGTTCCAGATTACGGTTTTTGGTTTCAGTGTTTTAGGGTTGCCCTTAATGAAGTACGTGCATGTTAATAATCTTGAATAATTTGAAATTTCAGAGAGTTTAAAAATATCATATCATATCTGTGATGGTTCTGAGGTGGAGAGTTGTTACATGTACATGTAAATGTCTCATGCATGGTTTTTCACTTGTTATGATTCAGCTGCCAATAGTTTCTGTATCTGTTGGTGTGCAACGATCTACACCAATATTTCAACCTAATAATGTACAGTGTATATTAATTAACCAAATTATGCTGCTTTTAGTTGACCAATGCAACTACATAGTAATGTGATGTTGAAACACACAAATTTACAAACATGCCCAGTGTCAACTTGTCAAATATATGAACTGGCCAGACAGTCTAGATTACAAAATTTTCTGAAAGTTGGAATTATCAGGTAAGATATTTCTTAAACATTATTTTGTAATTAGTGATTTCTCAGACATTGTTTTCTTCAAGAAAAGATTCATACCCCACATATGGAGGTTTTTTTTTTTCTCTCTAAGGGCTCCCTCCTCGTGTTACTTTGGAATTTCTAATGACTGGCCATGGATGGGTGTGAATATCTTCTGGAATTGCACATTCAGATTAAGTCAACAAGAACATCAGTATTTATCCTGACAAAGTCTGATTTTCAGCCTGGATGGCTCTTTGATTGGGACTGTGCACATAGTTTTACAGTAATATTCCCGTTTCTTGTTTAAAGCAAATTTCATGTGCTCTCGAAAGCAAGTCGCCAGGTTCATAACAGTTATATATGTTTGCTTTGCATCTCAGGGCAGAGCCTACCACTGTGAAAGTTTTGGTACCATCCCCCTAGCATTTGATTCACTACTGTAGACACTTGGTAAACGAATAACAATAAAATACACTGTATATCAATGAAAGGAATGTCGTCTGTTGGTTAAAAATTATAATTAATATGTCTTTGCATGTTCAGTGGTGTTCAAGTAGCAGCTATATACAGTATGATTACATCCCTGTTCCTGTCAGTCAATATACGAACAGTGTACACATAGGCAGCCTGGATTAAAACATCAAAGATTTTCAAAGCAACCATGGCCATTTGAGATATTTCTAAAGAAATATAAATTCAAGGTCCTTATGATTGCATATAGGGATTGATTTTTATTGTAAAAAATATCTAACTGAGTGTATTGTTCTTGTGTACTAATTGTTCATGTAGAACACAAAGACCACTATTATGACCGAGGTATTAATGTGTGAAAAGTTCCATGAAAAAATGCACTGGGAGCAAATTAAATCATCACAGATGCAGCTTCTGAGAGATCCCCAATATTAATTGAACATGCATTGTACATACATGTAAAAGAGTTTGAAAATTTATTACTCAAGATTGTAATGCTTTGTTTGGTTTCTCTATATTTACAGACAACTTGATGCCATAATAATTTCTGCACTAAGTTCACTGAACAAACTGACTTGCAAGTTGAGCTCTGCAACCCATACTTTGTGTAGTAATATCATAGCTACAACATTGTGACAGAAACACTGTATTAAATTATTAAGAAACACCTATGATACATGTATTAACTAATTATTTAAAGTGTCTGATAAATTAATCATTTTTTCTTAGAGATAATTTACTCATAATATCATGGTTTAGTTAAACAATTGCTTTTTTGGCTTAAAAATGATATTTATTGTGCTTGGTTTATGTTGCTCTTAAATCAATTTTGTGATTACCTGCATTGGGCATGGCATAAATTAATATTTTGCCAACACGAAATGAAGAACTGGGTCTTAAGCAAAGTTGCAGGATTAGTATTTTTGCAGTAAGAAAGAGTTGAGAAATTTGTGACATTCTACCGATTGCCTTGCCATTCGCAACGTCCAATAAGGTTAATTTGTTCCCTAGTGTTGTACAAATAGTGTTCTCTAATTTACAAATTATTTCAATCTGTTGTTTAAATGATTGCCTTATAACCCCAGGTCCAGCTTTGGTGCATGTAGGATATTAAGAGCGATTTTTTGAGAGTGTCGAGAATCGGAAGACACTCACGAAAAATAGATTTTTCTTTTATTTCGCCAAAACATACCTTTGGGTGAAGTTATTCATGGAAAAATAGTTTAAAGTTCCAACGATTTATTTTACGGCCAAAATTTAAGAAAGTTCGAAATTTGCATATAGTGGCGGTTTTCGCGACTTAAAATGTTCAGAATTTCACGCTTCTTTACGAAAACAGCGGGGGCGTAAAAACAATCCTATGAAAACAAAACTTGGCACAAATATTATTTCATTCTTATACTTTAAAACCGTGTAATAAGTTTCTTGAAGCTTTGTTTGTAGCTTTGCAACGAAGGGTATTTGTACAGCCGCCATTTGTGTCTCTTGCCAAGGAACAAATAAAGGCCAACTTTGACTAGTATAAATGGCCTCTGGTATATATCATTTGGTCAAAATATCTACATTTTAGGAAACCTTGGTTATTGTTTTTTTCACCCGAAAAGGTATAGCGCTGGGAATTAAAATTTTCTCCGTCAGTAAAATAAAATGTTACGGCATATAAGCGAGTTCAAATTTATGCAAATTACAAGGTTATTCTTTGGAAGTCAACGGTTTAAGAGCCAGTGCCCATAACTATGGACCAAACAACGGCACAAGTCGAAAAATCGATTTTGCTCAATTTTTGCCCATAGATTGGCCCTAGCTAGTAAACAAACGGACCATAGTTAGTTTCTGCTAATGCAGCTTTTTTGGGGAGAAATTTGCGAAAAACGATTTCGCCCCGATTGAGCTCAAAATCTACTTCCTGTTATGCTAAATTTTCTGAAAATTTGATTGCTTTGCGCGTCGCACAGCAGCTACTTGAGAGTCTTTCAATAGTGTTTACATTCAGCTCAGGTCTTCATGGTATGACTGAGCGAAAAATAAAATAAATCGAGGTTTCGTTTGAGCCCGAAACGAGATCGAACAAAAACGCAAAATATTACGATGTGTTGCAAACGAAGTATAGCACTAAAATATCGCCATATTTTTCTATGGGCTATAACTTTAAATACCATAAAAACACTTTCTACGGGTTAACTATGCACCCACCTGTTTGAAAATCAAAAAACTTCTCTGGGCAAATGGTTTTAAGTCGCCCGCCTTGACCTGTGTTTCTCATAAATTTTTCCCTGAACCGCCGTGAGAATGTAGACAGTTGCGTGACGCGGGCGGTCACCCTGAATACATAATTCGTTTCCAACAAGCCGCAGATGGCTATCTTAGAACATTTGGGTGAAAAAAGAAAAACATAGTGGACCACTTTTAACTTTAATATTTTGAAAGTCATCGCTTTGGAAAGTTCGTTAATTAAAAACGCCAATTAAAAGCAATTTACTTGGAGTTCGTGTGTTACTGCTATGTCGTTTTAAGCTGTCGTTCTTTCTTTGATCATTTTAATTACAAGAATGAGTTCTTGAAAGAAAATCGTTCTAAGTTCATTTGTTAAGCGTAATGACAAGTTGATATTGTTGGTTTGTAGCCTTACGTGATCTGAAGGAACGCTACAGTGATTAAATTTGTATTCGTTGATTTCGACGGATCGATTTTCGGTTAAACCTTGTTATTTGTACCAGCACATTTAGCGCCTTTTCTCCCGCTAAAAAGTCGGAAAAAGTAAAGTAAACAAATCCTAAAAAGTTTAAATCATAAATAAGAGGCGTCAACAGTGCGAGTGTCTCGGTAAGCTGTTAATTTGAACAATTACTGTGCTGAACGGATTGCTTTCCAGGTTACGCACGTACTATACATAAAGTTCATTGTGCGCGAATGT
>NC_138155.1:12449400-12454400 GCF_964199315.1 Orbicella franksi | reverse complement strand
TCTTTCCAAATATACCGTTCAATTTACTATTCCGGCCATATTTGAAGACATTCCTTCTCATTTGATTACTGTAAAACTTTACAATCACATATCTTGCGGAGGTTCAATATTTACCTGTGTCGTTGAAGGCGTCAAAAAAGTGTCAGACATTTATTACTTACTGGTTGAAGTTGTACTCTTGATAGTTTTAAGTTGCGCTTGTTAATGCAAATCAAACATGTTCACTTCCTTATAAAGTTATTGCGATATCTGTCAAGAGCAGCATGACATTTTGTGTGAAAAATTAAACAAACATTTAACACATGATCCTCAGTTACAGCAGCACAGAGTTGATCCGTTTTAATGGTAATATGGCTTTTTTAAGTATGTCCAGGTAGATTCGTTTAAGGCGAACAGGCTTGGGTGGCACTTCTAATTCCCTGTTTCCGTTCCTACTTTCTCTTCTCCAATATATGCCTGTTCGCAGGCTAGTACCTCTCAACACAATTCATGCAGTCTACTTTCGGGAGTGTTAGCCGTCACGATCGACTTTTGAAATTATTTTTCTTGGGAGTGGGGTGGGGGTGGATTAGCGCTACTTCTAAAACCTAATCATAAGAGCAAAATTGAGCGTCATAAGTGACTGAAATGACTAAAACACAGAAACCAAGGCTGTTCCGTTTTAGTTAGCAAAGGCTGGTGGTATACGAACAGCGAGAGCAAAGCTTTTTTTGTTTTTTTCGCGTGAGATTTGCGTATTCAGCTCGTTCCTTCCGTGCCTCTAAATAACGCATTCACTGCCAAGGGCGTTATTCATCTCCACTTATTAATCCGTGTAACTGACGGTTTCTGGAGATCTGACCCGGATAGTCACTGCTTTATCCAGTAAGATGGTTTGCCTCCTTTGACTCACATTCGATATTTTTAACTGTAAACCCCTGTAGACCATGCTGAATTTTCAAAATCAGGTCGTTTTCTACAAGCTTTATCTCTGAAACGAAGCCGGTGACCCCCATTTCTTTCTTCTTTTTTATCTGACTGCCGTAAAAATTAAGAAAAAATCTATCGACTGGAAAATTTTCGCGTGAGCGTCCTCAAATACGGCGTTACGCGTGTAATGTGAAACCGGGGAAAAGTAACATAATGACATATCAGGTGACCTCCTGACCTCAGAGGTCAGTCGAGTGGTTAATTCAATGTACGGGGACTGATTTATTTACTCATGAGTCAACATGAGGCATATGGATATCAGAAACCAATTTGCTTCGGTTTGAAGCGAATATTCTATCATATTTTTAAAGGACTCTCGACTGAGCAAGACGATGAAAACAGCCAGGACTTTGTGTGCCACTCAGTGTCTCATCTCAAATATAAACATTGTCGGCCTTGTTTAATTTTATGGCCGTTTATGCTCGCTGTTTTACTGGAAATATTTTACAGAACAGCCCACAAGGACACTGGGAAGTTAAAATCGTTTGTATAGCAGCAGAAGGAACGTAAGTAACGGTGAGTCGTTGTTTCCTGTTTTAAACCGTTGACTTCCAAAGAATAAACTTGTGATTTGTATAAATTTGAACTCGCTTACATGCCGTAACATTTTATTTTACTGACGGAGAACATTTTAATTCCCAGAGCTATACCTTTTCGGGTGAAAAAAAAAAAAAAAAAAACAATAACCAAGGTTTCCTAAAATGTAGATATTTTGACCAAATGATATATACCAGAGGCCATTTGCACTAGTCAAAGTTGGCCTTTATTTGTTCCTTGGCAAGAGACATATATGGCGGCTGTACAAAATACCCTTCGTTACAAAGCTACAAACAAAACTTCAAGAAACTTATTACACGATTTTAAAGTATAAGAATGAAATAATATTTGAGCCAAGTTTTGTTTTCATAGGATTGTTTTTACGCCCCCGCTGTTTTCGTAAAGAAGCGTGAAATTCTGAACATTTTAAGCCGCGAAAACCGCCATTATATGCGAATTTCCAACTTTCTCAAATTTTGGCCGTAAAATAAATTTTTGGAACTTTAAACTATTTTTCCATGAATAAGTTCACCCAAAGGTATGTTTTGGCGAAATAAACGAAAACTCGATTTTTCGTTAGTGTCTCCCGATTCTCGACACTCTCAGAAAATCACTCTTAATGCATTGTTTATCCATTTTGCTGTAAATTATCTTTAATAGGCCATTTTACAGTTGTGTACTTAGTTGACTGGCCTATGACTACAAGTGAGGCTGGAGCTGACCTTGCTTTGACACAGACCTCTCTGCTTTTCTCATGTAAATGCCAACTAGTTAGCATAAGAACAACTTGATTTACACAACAAAAACAGTGAGGTCATTATCAAAACAAGGTCACCTCCAGCCTCGCTGCCATTCAAAGGCCAGGTCACTGAACAGACAACTGAGAAATGGTCTACTGGTGTGTCAATTAAAACATATCTGGGACATGCTGGCTTTTTCTGACAAATGCACCTATGTGTCATAATCTTTGAATGCGTTTGGTTGTGTAGTGCAGACAAAATACATGTACATTAAATAACTTACTCATAGCTTACTTATAATTCTTGGTATAATTTAATCATAGCAAAATTAATTAATGGTACCCAGTAACAGCTCCTGTGGTCCACGATCTCAGTCGAGAAGAAGAACAAATCACTTTGGAATTGAATAATAAAATTATTATCAGAAGCCTATGCAAGTATTCATGATCAGCAACAAAATATCATATTTATCGTTCATGCCAAAGTGATTCTGCTTATACTTATACTTTGAAATATGGTACATGTCTTACGAAAATAGAACATGAAAAACGGAAACGACTATTGCAATTCTGTTGTACGAAGTCACTGGAAAAAGACAAACGAAAAAAAAAGTTCCAATTTCGTTTCCAATGTAGTAGGAAAACGAAAAACGAAAATAAAAGTTCGAATTCTCTTTCCCGATGGTGTGGGTAAATGAAAAAAGAAACTGGAAGTTCGAATTTCGTTTTCCCATGTCGTAGGAAAGCGATTGGCACTAAGATACACGCATTCTGGGGGCACGCTGAGGGGCATATTGGGGGCATGCTTTCCAAGGGCTTGGGCATGCTTTCGAGCGCTGAAATTGCTAACCTCCTAGGGGATGTGGGGGCATGCTCCTCCGGGAAATTTTGAAATTTAGACTCTTAGAATTGCAATTTTCAGCCTTTTTCCAGTCAGTATTTGGACCTAAAGTACAATCGAATCTATGACTATTTTTACCAAGTTTATGTTTAACAACCGTTCTTTAACTCTCAACAGCCTGAATCAGATAATCTCTCCTTTCGATGATCTTCCTTTGAATTTGGCGTAACCCTTACCTTCTACTGAGAAGACCTTGGCAGCTTTCCCCCGTCTCTCTTCTCCTAGTTGATAATACAGCTTCATATTCTTTTACTGGTGACCCACGAATAAAAATATGAAGCCGACTATCGAAGATCTCTTTCCTTTTTCCTCAAGCGTGTTGTTAGGCATTTTAGGGCACTGCTCACTCAGCTGAGAGTGAGAAAAAATACTCAGCAATGACGGACTCGATTTATTCGATGTGGACGTTTTAGCATATTTAAGAAAGTCTGGGTTTCACAAACCATCGAAATCGCGCGTGAGAGAGGAAAACACATTTAAAACTCTGGAAATGCATCTTCACTTCAACTCAGACATTTAAAACAATCACTGCATTCTGTCGTTCGTCGCCAAAACATAGCACCCATGTCGCCGTTTCAAGGCCGTGTCGCTTGTCGGAATTTACCCCTAACAGGGCCTCATTAGCAACAAAACAGAATGAACAAAACGACATAAGGAAAGCAAAAACTGATAGTTTTGTGATATCTTTATAGGTCGAATATGTTCTCATTACCGACATAAAGCGAATACGTAGTTATGTCGGTAGTTTGAACTAGGCCTAACATTAGTGCAAATATTACCAACTGTGCTCTTATCCAGTATGTCCTACTGTTACAAATGAGTAGGTGACTCATTTGCATGCAAAACCCCATTCAGTATCCCGTGGATGTAGGCATATCCACGAGTAAAAACTGACACCAGCAAATGGTATATTAACAATGCATCTAAATAGTCAGATTTATTCAATTTGGTGCAAACTATTGTTCGCCGTTGTCAACGGTTGCCGTAAGTGTTAATATGCCAATTTCGATATATTAAAATTCTAACTTTTACAAAGATTGATGGCGAAGGAGAGTTTGTTTTTTCCTTCCTAGAGAGAAGCGAGAGAAGCCACAAGACCTTTGTATTTATCTCTACACTATATGACAGAACGATTTTTAAGTGAACAACTGTTTAAACCAAGCGTTATGCAGAGAAACGCATACATCCTCGATATTAGCTGATATTCTCCGCCCGTGAGAACGTGCCAGACATTTCACATTAACAAATATATCTTGAGCAGATAGAAACTTTTATAGAAAAGAATCCCTTATTGAACACTCTTAAGAGTTATTGTCTGAGAAAACCGGGCAGGTGGTCAAAGATGGGAGTCAGCCAAATTATTCCATACCAACATCATAGATAGGTTAGGTTGACTTATGGATAAATATACTAAAGTTTGCTCTTCAAATGTTTTGGTATAGGAGATATGAGATCCACTCTCCATCACCCCCTCAGGTCCCAGTTTTTCTCGTAAATTTGACCCACATTTGACATCAAGCAAAAACTGTAAAATTTAGCGAACGAAGTTCGTGTTTTGTATCTGATATAAATGGACACAGAGCTACTTGTGAAAAGCCAGAGATATGAGAAATAAGCACAAGTCAGTCTACACCAGATACGAAAAATAGGCTATTTTCAACTTCCCGCAGAACGCACAACTAAAACTTCAGCAATAATCGGATGCCAAAACCAAACACTCTTACCTTCCCTCTATCACAAACAGCAACAATCTTTTTGAGCCATTCAAACACCAAGATACTACATCACCTCCATTTCTCCTACCACTCGATGTCCTGTACAGCATTAAACGACGCAAGCGATGTGCTGTTTAAG